>NW_004799036.1:10566-18720 GCF_000002075.1 Aplysia californica | reverse complement strand
GTCTGTTGGGACATGGCTGATTTCTCACCTCTGTTGGGACATGGCTGATTTCCCTTCTGTCTGTTGGGACATGGCTGATTTCTCTTCTGTCTGTTGGGACATGGCTGATTTCTCATCTCTGTTGGGACATGGCTGATTTCTCTTCTGTCTGTTGGGACATGGCTGATTTCTCTTCTCTGTCTGTTGGAACATGGCTGATTTCTCTTCTGTCTGTTGGGACATGGCTGATTTCTCTTCTCTGTCTGTTGGAACATGGCTGATTTCTACTCTCATCTCCTCTGTCTGCAGGAACTCAAGGTCCACTCACGCGCCTCAGAGGAAGCCAAGAGAAACTTTGCCAAACAGGTAAGTGTCACGATTTGTCCTTGTGATGTCTGTTTGTTTGTTTTTGTGCTGTTTGTTGTTTGTTGGTGTGATGTTTGTTTATTGTTTGTTTTTAGAGAATTTTGGTTGGGGGTAGGGGGGGGGGGTAGTGGATTTTAGTGTAAAATGTTGATCAAAGGCGGAGAAAATGTATATTTGCAGTTTCCGTAGACTCTCAAACAAATGACCAAACTTTGCAGACATTTTTCGCCAATTTTACCTGTGACCCTAGGTAACCCCGACCTTCAGTCGCAAATGTCTCGACTTCTAGTCAAGATTTGTGGGCTTTTTTTTTCATCTGAAGCTAGACCAATGAACATGCCGTTAGATGCTACCATTAACTCAATATTATGTAAAAAGAATTGATTCCAGCGTGTCGCCACACATTTGTCTTTTTCTGTTTCAAATATTATAACTAGCCTACATGATTTTTTTTTTTTTTTTGCTTTTCCCTTGTAAATATAACTACACAATATTTTTTTTGCTTTTCTATTTCAAATATAATTTGACTATATTTTGTTTTGTTTTTTCTCTTTGAAATAATATCATCATCATTGCCTTTCTCACCCTGCACCAGGGTATAGGCCACGGACAAACACCCTCCACTTTTCTCTGTCCTGGGCTAGCCTCTTGATGTTATTCCATGTCTTCCCACTTTTCTGTACATCGATTTCTGTGATTCTTCTCCAGGTTCCACGAAGTCTTCCCCTTGATCTCTTGCCCTGTGGGTTCCAATCCAAAACTTTCTTTGTTATGCAGCTGCCTGACTTCCTGAGAGTATGTCCAATCCATCGCCACCACCTTCTTCCTACCTCATCTCTGACTGGGATCTGTATTGTTTTCCTTAACACTTCCACATTGGTGACCCTGTCTGTCCATCTGATCCTCAGTAACTTTCTTAGACACCTGTTCAAGAAAACCTGGATCCTCTTTATACAAGTCTGCGATGCGTTCCATGCCTCACATCCATACAACAGGACCGACTTCACGTTTGAATTGAAAATCCTCAGCTTTGTTTGAAGTGAGATCTCTCTGGTCTTCCAAATCCTATCCAAAGATATGAAAGCAGCCTGTGCTTTTCCAATGCGGGACTTTATTTCAGCACCTGTTCCTCCCTCTCTGTCAATGATACTCCCAAGATAGCAGAAGGATTCAACGTTTTCTAGGGCCTTTCCTTTTATTGTGACCTGCTCCTTTCGTTGTGCATCTGTCCTTAGTACCTTTGACTTTCCGGGGTGGATCCTCAATCCAACAGACTCCGATAGGCTGTTTAATACTGAAGTCTTTGCTTGTATCTGTTCCTGGGTACAGAATAATATAAATAATATAACTGAACAATATTTTCTTCTTTTTTTCTTTCCAATATATAACTGCT
The DNA here is from genome assembly GCF_000002075.1 of Aplysia californica. Classification (NCBI taxonomy): domain Eukaryota; kingdom Metazoa; phylum Mollusca; class Gastropoda; order Aplysiida; family Aplysiidae; genus Aplysia; species Aplysia californica. The sequence goes on along the minus strand of NW_004799036.1, from coordinate 16,982 downwards.
CGATATTTCTTTTTTGTTGTTGCTTTTTTCTTTCAAATATAACTACACAATATTTTTTGGGTTTTTTCTTTCAAATATAACTACACAATATTTTTTGGGTTTTTTCTTTCAAATATAACTACACAATATTTTTTGGTTTTTCTCTTTCAAATATAACTACACAATATTTTTTGGTTTTTTTCTTTCAAATATAACTAGATCTAGGCCTACATGATTTTTTAGCTATTTCAATTTCAAATCTAATTTGAGTGTTTTTATTATTTGTAAAAAACATAACCACACAATATTTTTGTGTTTTTCCCTTTCAGATAGAACTACTCAATATTTCTTTTGTTTTGTTTTTCTATTTCAAATATAATTTGGGGATTAAACTTTTTTTTTTCCTGTCAAATATTTATATTTTTGTGTTTTCCCCTTCACATATTATTTGAGGATTTTTTTTTTGGGGGGGGGGTTCAAATATAACTTAAGAATTTCTTTTTCTTTCTGTTTTTTCTTTGAGTTTCAGTTTTTAGTTACAGGTTGTTTCTTTTTTTTTGTGGTATAACTACACAATTATTTTTGTTTTTCTATTTCCGATATTATTTGAGAATAAATACCCTTTTGTTATTTTCTTTCCAATATAACTGGAGGATATTTTAAAGTTTTTCTCTTTCTAGTATAACTACACAATTGTAAAAGTTATTTGCTTCTCTGTGTCAAATGTAACCACTGGATATTTTGTATTGTTTTTTTTCTTTCAAATATAACTTGAGGGTATTTTTTTTTTCTCTTCCTAGAAGAAATATCTGGTTTTTTGCTTCATGTTTTTCTCTTCAATACACTGCAGCCTCTGTAAAACATGTTTTTCTCTTTCAAATACACTGCAGCCTCTGTAAAACATGTTTTTCTCTTTCAAATACACTGCAGCCTCTGTAAAACATGTTTTTCTCTTCAATACACTGCAGCCTCTGTAAAACATGTTTTTCTCTTCAATACACTGCGGCCTCTGTAAAACATGTTTTTCTCTTTCAAATACACTGCAGCCTCTGTAAAACATGTTTTTCTCTTCAATACACTGCAGCCTCTGTAAAACATGTTTTTCTCTTTCAAATACACTGCAGCCTCTGTAAAACATGTTTTTCTCTTCAATACACTGCAGCCTCTGTAAAACATGTTTTTCTCTTCAATACACTGCGGCCTCTGTAAAACATGTTTTTCTCTTTCAAATACACTGCAGCCTCTGTAAAACATGTTTTTCTCTTTCAATACACTGCAGCCTCTGTAAAACATGTTTTTCTCTTTCAAATACACTGCAGCCTCTGTAAAACAACACCGTCGGGACCAGGAAAAAATGTCGTTATAGAGAGGTAACCAAAACTATTGCTAATGATACTGTGGAATTCTGTTATAAGGAGAGGGAGGGGACTGGTGCGAAATGTCACAAGGGATCCAGTAATGAATTCAAGGGAGATAATAAAGTAGGACTAATCGATGAGTTTGGTATTCTGTTTATTTCTTTTTGTTATCTCCCTTGATAATGGTTTTGTTCCACCTGACCTCTAGGTCTTACTTGATCAAACATTGAATCAGGTTTCTGTCTCTAGCGCTAGCGATATAGACAGCTCGGTATCGGCGATCAGACAGAAACTTCTCTACGTTAACTCGCCTGCTTGTCCCCACAGTTTTTCTCTTTCCAATATAACGAGGATATTTTTGTGTCTGTCTTTCCAATGAGGATATGTTTGTCATTTGTCTCTCAGATGTCGGGATCAGCGACAGCGCCCTCCACGAGAGGAGAGGCTGTGGGTGCAGTGTGTCAGATGTCCGGCCCAGCTGTGGGTGCAGTGTGTGGGGCTAAACAAGAGCTGTTGGAAGGAGATGAGAACAGAGAAGTGAACCCCAGACCTCAAGACTTGTCACCGCGAGTGGGCGGGCCACCCCACCAGCCCCCCAACCACCAACATCTCTCCCAGAACATCTTCCCGTCCCGCTGTGTGACATCAAACTCTGTGACGTCTCGCTGTTTAACGGAGGCATCGCCGCGGCAACAGCACCCCACAACTCTCCAGATTTCTCCCCCTGTCTCACAACACTGGCAGACCCCCCCGGCTTCTCATCGCGCCGTCAAGCAGGAGTGTGTCTCTGGCGACCGCGGCAGGCGAGACCTCAAGGTCGTTGGCTCGACCACGGACCAACGGGGAGGGGGGGACGCTCTAGACCTTAGTCACCGAGCGGGGAGGGAACTCTGGCACGTTCACAGACTGGTCACTTCAGACCAGCATAGAGTGGTCACTTCAGACCAGCACAGACTGGTCACTTCGTCAACGGCTGACCAACAACACGACAGTGGAGACCTCAAGGTCGCTGCATCTACGACCGACCAATGGGGAGGGGGTGAAGCTCTAGACCTCAGCCAATCAGCGAAGGACGGCACGGGACACAGCACAGACAATGTGGCAGTCAGCGACCCCAGAATGTCCGACGATGTGTCCGTTAGTGTGTCCCCCAGTGCGACAGTCAGCGACCCCATCAGTGTGTCCTCCAGTGTGTCCCCCAGCGTGTCTCCCAGTGTGTCTACCAGTGTGTCCTCCTGTGTGTCCGTCAGTGTGTCCCCCAGTGCGACAGCCAGCGACCCCATCAGTGTGTCCTCCAGTGTGTCCCCCAGCGTGTCCTCCAGTGTGTCCTCCAGATGTTCCCTCTCCTCGTCCTCGCGGACAAAGAAACGTCCTAGGTGGGTCTGTTTGTCTGTCCCTCTCGGTTTATGCCATTGTGCGGCCACACCCGCATTTTTGCGCATAATTTTGTAACATTTGCATAATTTTGGAGTCCTCGAGTTTTTTCACTTTTTTTGTTTGCAATTTTCACAAAACAGTTAGGTCTATATTTTGACTGTCAAAAGAGCTAAAGATTTTGTCCAGGAAAACAAAACTCTTGAATAGTGCCAGGTGTTCAAAGTCCACAGTTCTACATTTCCAGTGACTGGACTGGGTTTGTTGATGTTCACCCATTGGGGAGGGGGGGGGGGGTTTGCTCGCCAGACTGAGGGCACAAAGCGGCTATTGTGGCACAAGCCAATCACGCCCGACTCGTCGCCTCAAAAACAAACACTTCAGGCGAGGAGTGGGTCACTGGCTCCCGACCCGACCAGATCCGCAATGGGCACCCGGGAACCAAGTAAAGAAGGATCATTTTTTGAAATAACATGACGGCGATCAAGACGTCCGCAAGTGAACGTCAGCGACAATTGTGAGGCATCGTGCCGAAATCAGGCGCTTGTTAAAATAATTAAAACGAAGAAACAGGCATTTTTCCGGCAGTTCAGCAATTTTTATAGAAATTTTTTTTTTTTTTTTTGGTCTTCATGTCTTCTCCACACATGACTACTGAATCTACTAGATCTGTGTTACAATTGTTTGTTTTTCTCGTTTGTCAGTGCGTCTGTCAACACCTCAACACTTCATAATATAGATATCTAATACTTTGCCTTTATTTGGTGTGTTGGTCTGGTCCAGATGTCTTTGTTGGTTTTTTTCATGTTTCTTTCCTCTATACAGCTGAAAGTTTCAGAGATTTTTGTTGTTGTTTTTTTCTGACTGATGTGTATTGTTTTCTTTCCCAAAATACACCAACAAATGACTGATACTGATCTAGGGTACTGTATGTTCTGTTTTCAATTGTTCTGTAAGCCGACAGAAAACATGAACATTCTTGTTGAAAAAGTGCTAAACGTGTTGTGAATGGCGTTACGGTAACTTGCACGATTTTGCATTTGTCTTGCAATAATAAATCTCTTGTCCACTGTCCACTCACTCTCCTGTCCAGCCAATAAAAAGTGACCGGCTCTGTCTTGCCCCATTAACCAACCGCCCCTGTATGTATGGCTGCATGGTGAGATGAGCCGCTCGTCTCTCAATGATGAAGTAGAAGAAACTGACAGTGACATTTCCTTCCTGTAGGGCTACATCAGGAGTACAGCGTTCTATCTGACATTTTGGCAATTGTGAGTTCCACTAAGACTAAGACCATCAGGTCAGGAGTACAACGTTCTATCTGACATTTTGGCAATTGTGAGTTCCACTAAGACTAAGACCATCAGGTCAGGAGTACAACGTTCTATCTGACATTTTGGCAATTGTGAGTTCCACTAAGACTAAGACCATCAGGTCAGGAGTACAACGTTCTATCTGACATTTTGGCAATTGTGAGTTCCACTAAGACTAAGACCATCAGGTCAGGAGTACAACGTTCTATCTGACATTTTGGCAATTGTGAGTTCCACTAAGACTAAGACCATCAGGTCAGGAGTACAACGTTCTATCAGCTCTGTCAACATTCTAAGATAATGCTGAGTGGTTGTCAAGATATTCAAAGACTTGCATTAGAAAAGGCTTGACGTGTGAAACTCAAAAACGTCAAATTTCTCCCAACTCGGTACTCGGTACTCGGTACACGGTAGATAAACTGAGCCCATAGAACTTTGTCATTCTGAGGTCACAATTGGGCAACTTTTTAGGAATTTGTTTGTTTTGGACTCCACACTTTGTATGTCGATTGAAAAACACATTTCTGAGTCGATTATACTTACAAATAGGTTTTTAAAATATCAAATTTTCAGTTTCTAAGGACACTCAAGCTTTGAAAGTCACCGAGTTGGTAGCCTTTTTCTCACTGATGTTTCTTCTGACACAAGCGACCTCCACCTCCTTCAGTCGCAAATATCTCATCGGACTTCTAATTAACTGGTGGGGGGGTAATCAAAAACTAGGCAAACGGAAGTATTGAAAGTTGTCAGATGGAAGAAATAAGAGGAAACGCCCAGAAATTGAGTGTGTTGTGACACTTTTCATCATTTTTGTTTCTTTGGCCCGCAGACAGAAGCCACTTCCTGTGCCCAGTGTGTTGCGATGAGAGCGTCACCGGGAGCTCACCACGCCGAGACTTTGTCACAGGCCGGGCAGACTTCTTGTCATGACCACCACAGTCACCTGTCACCTGTCACCACGACACTGCCACGTCGTCACCTGTCACCACGACACTGCCACGTCGTCACCTGTCACCGCGACACTGCCACGTCGTCACCTGTCACCACGACACTGCCACGTCGTCACCTGTCACCGCGACACTGCCACGTCGTCACCTGTCACCGCGACACTGCCACGTCGTCACCGCGACACTGCCACATGTCACCACGACACTGCCACATGTCACCACGACACTTCCACGTCGTCACCTGTCACCACGACACTCCCACATGTCACCACGACACTGCCACGTTGTCACCTGTCACCACGACACTGCCACATCATCACCTGTCACCACGACACTGCCACGTCGTCACCTGTCACCACAACACTGCCACATTGTCACCTGTCACCACGACACTGCCACCTGTCACCATGACACTGCCACATTGTCACCTGTCACCACGACACTGCCACATGTCACCATGACACTGCCACATTGTCCTGACCTTGTTTTGCCAGTCTCCACACTATGCAAGCCATTAAAGTTTTGGGTTTTTTTTGTTCTTGAAAATCTCTGGCTATGTTGTCTTGTTTTTATACGGTATAAGTTATACAGTATAAGTTTGTGGTACCGCGAACTGGCCGTGCGCCCCCGTGGTACCTAGTGTAAGCTACTGTGGGGGGATTTACGCTCGTTTCAACACCAGTTAGGTCTTTGACGAGGCCGGCTTCCCCTCGTCTCCCTATGTATGGGATCATGCCCGTTCCCCAACATATCTCTATATATGGGATTATGCCCATTTCCCCCATGTATCCCTGTGTATGGGATTATGCCCATTTTCCCCATGTATCCCTGTGTATGGGATTATGCCCATTTCCTCCATGGACTTCCCATGTACAATGAGTCAAGTTTGTCAGCTCTGCCTACCACTCTGGGATGTGCGGTGCAGTAGTTAGACACTTCACCGTCGCATGCACGTCACTCCAGTTTGATTCTCAAGTGGGGACATTTTATTAACTCTCAGCAGTTCATGCAGTACTGTGTCGTATAAATATATACGATGGCTGGTGTTGTGGTTTTTCGCCCATAAAATACATATATTTACTTTTATAAAGAAAGATATTTTAAGGTATTTTTATCAACTAAAAATGACTAAATAGGCTAAAAATGATGATAAATATATCTATATCTCATTGGGGGGGACTACTTTGCAGATAGGACTTTGTAATTCTGAGCTCAGCTGGTTTTGTTGAAATTTACCAAATTCTATCTCCTCAAACGGAATTCTTTTCTATAGATCTATCTGGAAAAAAGCTCAGTCAAACTGACTTAAAACCATCTGTAACAACTCAATGTTCATTATGTTACATAAATAATCTGTAAAAATTGGTGCTTTGGGAAAAGTTTGAGCATGTTGTGAAAGTCCCAATGTTCCACTTCATGTTCTCACAACTAGGTACATATATATA
>NW_004799036.1:7001-10466 GCF_000002075.1 Aplysia californica | reverse complement strand
ATATATATATATATATATATATATTATATTATATATATATATATATATATATATATATATATATATATATAATATATATATATATATAATATAGCCTACATACATATGTACTGTGCAGATACAACCTTGTACTTGTGAGGTAGCAATGTTGGGCCACTTGGTTGGAGTGTAAAAGTAAAAGTTCTGAGAGTGACATGAGCTCAGAGAACAGAATCTGCGGGTAAAGATTCCTCGGAGTCGTGAACAAATCCCTGACTTAACTATTCCTCTTTTTCTTCTTGTGTTTTTCTGGTTTCTTTTTTCTAGAAAACAAAACATTTTGTGCATCGTGTCAATACATGTTTACGTCGTAACCTACAAATGTCGGCATCAAAATCAAGTGGGTGGGTGGCGGGTGCTCTGGTGTGGTTTGCTTCTTCTTTCCTATCAAACATCTATCGTCCTTATCTCCCCTCCTTCTTTTTTATGTTTGTTACTCTCTTGTAACACCTCTAATCTTCTGGCGCTCATGTGACCTTATGCTCTTGTGAGCGCCGTAAAACCTCTACTAAAGCTGAAAACCAAAATCAGGACACAGGACAAAAAAACCAAAACCAAACTAAAACAAGTTTGTAATTGCGGGTTAGCAAGGTGACAACGTCAAAAACGGTTAATTAAGATTTGAAAAAAAAAAAAGCGAGAGGCGTGGTCCGTGTGAGTGGAGGTAGATGAGGAAATATTACAGTTTATTACAGAGCCGCTCGGTACAGCAGTCATCGTGTGCCCACCATTTCTCTGAGTTTCTAATTTTGTTTCGGCTGGTCGTGTATAATTAGAATAGTACCTGTACTAATAATTATAACAATATTAATTTAAAAGTATCAAAAATATAGAAAAACTGTACAGTATAATAATAATAATAATTTTTGGAAAATAGTAAAAATGACAATAATAAAAGTAACAATAATAGTAAAAATAACAAACTTTCAAAAGAATAAGAATAACAACTGTCCACAATATTCATAACAATGGTCAGAAAACAAACAAACAATAAAAATGGTAATGATGATAATAATTTTTAAAATACGGTATAAATAATAATAACGAAATAAAGAACAATATTACTAATAATTATAAAATATTTTTAAAAATAAAAATAAATAATAATAAGAAAATAATAGAAAAAAAAGATGTACTGGTTATAACAAAATAATTATAATTATTATAATAAAATTATTAACACGATAGAAAAAAATGGTAATATCAATAACAATTTTTAATAATAGTAATAAAAACAATCATAAAAATAATAATATAAATAACAGTAATAATAATAACTCTAATAATAATTTTAGAAAAAAAAGTGAAATGAATATAGTAATGATGATGATAAAAAAATAACAATAAAGAATAATAATAATAAAAATAGTTTTGAATAATAAAACTAGTAATGCAATAATTATAATTTAAAGAAAAAAGTTATAAAAAAATGATTATAGTTATTATGATGATAGTAACAAAAGTAATACAGATCTAGATAATACTTTTTAAAATAGAAATAGTTTTAAAAAGTATAACGATCATAGTAGCAATGGTAATAATAATAATAAAAAAGGAACATAATAATACTACTAAACTACTACTACTACTACTACTACTAACTACTACTACTACTACCACTACCACTACCACTACCACTACCACCACTACCACCACCACTACCACTACCTCTACTACCACTACCTCTACTACCACTACCACTACTACCACTACCACTACTATCACTACTACTACTACTACTACTACTACTAATAATAATAATAATAATAATAATAATAATATAAAAAACATTTAGGGAAAAAAATCATTAAAAAAGTAACAGATTATAATAATAATAGTAACAATAATAACAGGAAAATATAATAATAATAAAAACAATAATAATAATGATGATAATGATAGTTATAATAAGGATAAGAATAATATATAACAATGATAGTAATAATAATGATAATAATAATGACAGTAATAATAATAACATAACAAAAATAATAACAAAATATTCAACAATATTACTAATAAAATATTTTTTAAAATAATAATAGAAAAGGTAAGATATAATAATAATAATAATAATAATAATATAATAATAATAATAATAATATTAATACAATAATTTTTAAAAATATCAATAAGAATTCTAAATAATAGAAATAATTTGAAAAGTCATAAAAATAATAAAATAAATAACAATAATAATAACACTAATAGATTTGATAATTTTAAGGAAAAAAGAAATAACTATAAAATTTTTATTTTTTTAGGTTTCATTTTTTAAAAATGTAAGAGTAATTATTATGATACAAACATTAACAGTGAATAATAATAATAATAATAATAGTTTTGAATAATGAATATGATAATAATAGTAATAGTAGCGAAAGTAATATAGAAATATTTTTTAAAAACATAATGATTATAGTAGCAATTGTAATACAGTGGAATCCTGATATAACGAGAGGGAGGGGACCGGAGCAAAATGTCCGTTATAGCAGGATTCTCGCTATAAGGGATTCAGTAATAAATTCAAGGGAAACTGTAAAATAGGTCTAATCTATGAGTTTGGTGTTTAGTTTATTTCCTTTTGCTATCTCCCCTGATGATGATTTTGTTTCAACATGACCTCTAGGTCTTATTTGATCAAAAATCGAATCAGGTTTCTTTCTCTAGCGTTAGATCTAGCAATGTGGACTGATAGCTCGGTGCTGGCCATCAGAAAGAAAAGGCTCTGGGCTAACTCGCCCGCTGTGTTTTCCCCCACCCCACTCCACCCTGTGGTGCATTCTGTCTGCTTGCGCACATCACACATTCGCTCCATCCATCACATTGCTGTGACCTCTCCATCCCCGCATCGGAGAAGTGAGAGGCATGGTAGTGGTAGGCTAGGCCTTGATAATCTAAACTAGGCTTACGCTGGCCTATTACGCGATGCGTTCTGCGTGTCTGCGCATTCCACACCCTCCCTACTCAGTTGCTCCGGCCTTCATTGTTGACGCACATGGGCTCTCCTATCCTCTAATTCGCAAGATTACCAACAAGTTTCTCAACTGGCGAGGTTTTGCATTTATGTATAATTGGCCTATGCGCTGTGCACAGCAGCAGCAATATTCCGCTATAACCGACTCGGGTGTTTGTCTGATTGCGCTATAGCAGTATTTTATTTACAAAGGTAAAGAGGAGAAAAAAACGGGGCTTGAGAATAGTGTCTTTATAACAGACTTCTCGTTTTTTCCGGACTCGTTATAAGTGGACTCAACTGTAATACAAAAATAATAAATAGGAAAAGAAAGTAATAATAATAATTTAATACTTCTTATACTACTACTACTACTACTACTAATATTTAAAAACCTTTAGGAAAAAAATATCAATGACTGATTATAATAATAATAATAATAACATTAACAATAATAATAAAATATAATA
>NW_004799036.1:5274-6844 GCF_000002075.1 Aplysia californica | reverse complement strand
TAATAATAGTAATAATAAAAGTAACTGATAATAATAACAATAATAATAATAATAATAACAATAATGATAATAATGATAGTAATAATAACAATAACGATAATAATGACAAAATAAGAAACAATATGACACAACAAAATATATGATTATTTTGCACACTAAAGAAATGTAGGACTCTTCTTTAGAATGTTGATACGATCGGGTTCAAATTGCAATTGCTCTGTTATTGAGAAATCAATATTTAATTTTTCAGTGCTAACTAGATCTATCTAGATCTAGATCTAGATCTAAATTGTCAATTTTTTTTCTCCCAAAAATCACAATTTTTTGGGGGTGAAATTACACAAAAGTACCACTCAAGACATGTGTAGGTTTATTCCAAATGCAATTCTGAATAATTCCATATACGATATGAGTTTTTTAAAATCAGTTTGTGAATGCGTCTTCTCCATTTTTCAAGAATAACATTTTACTTTTTTTTTTCAATGTCGGATGTCATGATCCAAATGTGCAAATTTAATGGAATGTATAAATAACTTCAAATTTTTCAATATTTTCCGGTTCTATATTCATTGATGGTTATTTTGATGCATCATTTGACTCGGTGAAAACATATTGTTTTGAGTTTCACCGTAGGTGGTCAAGTTTTTATTTTCCAATTTTATCCGAATCCAAACAAATTTGTGTTGCATTATCGCCTCTTACAGGAACCAAAGTTAAAAAAAAACACACAAAAAACATTACAGATGTATTCTACAAATCATACTGAAAATGTCGGTGTATAATATGTTAATATTTATTAGAATGTGTGGCCCCAAAGACCTTTGAACTGCGCACTAGTCATCGTCTCATTTCGCCTGCCCAAAAAAAATATTTCCACAAGCCGAAAATGATACGTAGTAGCCGACTTGAACTGTATTGCTACCACCTTAAAGTTTGTTTTTGATGAAAAAATCCGCTATCTTGAATAGATCTTAGACATTCGTGGCTGAAAAAGGTACGGGTTACCTGCTGTCAGGTCAGAGGTCAGAGGTAAAACTAGTGAGAAAATGGTTCAGTAAATAGAAAAACAAGAGAAGTAGAAAAAGCCCCCACTAAATACTCCAGCGATGTGGCCGGAGAATCCGGTTGAGGCCCCAACAATTTCAATTAGCCTACTGTCCTAACTTACTCTCCTTCTATCCTTCCCCTACCCCTAGCCTCTAGTCTAATCAGATAAAGCCACTAGATCTATTGGTATTTCACTATATAATACGTAGGCCTACTTACCTGGAACTCTTGGGGCCAAAACCAGAGATTCCCGACTTTGCAGAGAGAACGTTGTCATTCTGAGCTCAGCAGGTTTTGTTTTGTTGAAAATTACCAAATTCTATCTCCTCAAACGGAATTCTTTTCTATAAATCTATCTGGAAAGAAGCTCAGTCAAACTGACTTAAAACCATCTGTAACAACTCAATGTTCATTATGTTACATAAATAATCTGTAAAAATTGGTGCTTTGGGAAAAGTTTGAGCATGTTGTGAAAGTCCCAATGTTCCACTTCATGTTCTCACAACTAGGTACATATATATAT
>NW_004799036.1:3478-4836 GCF_000002075.1 Aplysia californica | reverse complement strand
GCCCGGGGCAGTGCCACTGACTGAAGTGTCTTTAGCTGTTCCCGTAGGCCCGGGGCAGTGCCACTGACTGAAGTGTCTTTAGCTGTTCCCGTAGGCCCGGGGCAGTGCCACTGACTGAAGTGTCTTTAGCTGTTCCCGTAGCATTAAGCAATTGTGCGGCCGCGTTTTTTCGCGTAATTCTGCAACACTCGCATAATTTTGGATTCCCCGCGTTTTTCCACTTTTCCACAAAACAATTAATTAACGCCTCGCCATGTGACTAAAGGGAAATAATCACCGTAATAACTCTCATATAAGTGAAAAGTTGGTTATTTCCCTTGTTAGAAGATCTTGGTTATGGGTTGGGATTTTGTTCCTTGAGCATGTTCAATTTTTCAATCCATCAAAAGTTGTTCTCATGTCTGCTGATGCTTCATGTTTGACAGGTGTTCCTGGTTTTAGTGATGTGCCAGCATCAGAGGTCCAGATGTCCTTCTTTTTGTTGTCGTTGACATTTTTCTTTCCTCTATAGAGATTCTATCTAGCTCTACAGCTGAAAGTTAAAGAGATTATATTATATGTTTTGGTTGTTTTTTTTTCTGATTGAAGTGTATTGTTTTCATTCCAAACACACAACAAATTACTGATACTGATATGTTCTGTTTTCAATGTTTCTGTACAAAAAACATAAAAATCATGAAAATTCTTGCTGAAAAAGTGCAAAATATGACGCGAATGGTGGTTACGGTAACTTGCTGCATAATTTTGCTTTTTTTCTGTATAATTTGGCCATCTAAATTTGCATAAATCTACGGGGACAGCTTTAGGCCATTCCCAAAGGGGGGACATTTCTCGTTCTTATGCACAGTAGAATTGTAAATGGGCTGATCCAACAATGTCATGCTCATACTGTGCCGGAACAACATAGGGGGAACTGCTGCTTTTTCTTTCCTAATCCTTACTGTCATCATTTTTCCTCTACTTCTTTTGTATGTTTGTCACTCTCTTGTGACCCGCTATTTCCGGGTGCCTTGATAGTCGAAGCAGACTTTGTGCTGTTGAGGGTAGAGAGGTGAGCAGAGTAAGTCTGATTCCCTGTAAGGACTTCTCTGTTGACATCCACCCCTTGGCGCTCATGTGACCTTATGTAGTTGCGAGCGCTGTAAAACCTGTGCTAAAACAAAGAAGTCGTCATCAGAAATTCCAAGAATTGCCTAGGCTTGACAGGTTGGGAAACTCACAAATTTCGACGTAAAATAAAATTAGGTAGGCCTACTGAACTTTGTCATTTTAATCCTCATCATCACCATCCTCTTCATCATCTTCACCATCATCATCACCATCACATCATCATCACCACCACCACCATCATCACCACC
>NW_004799036.1:0-1383 GCF_000002075.1 Aplysia californica | reverse complement strand
ATAATTCTAATAATAATAATGATAATATAAATAATAACAACAATAATTCTAATAATAATAACAACAATAATAATAACGTGTGTATAGCTCCAACAATCTCAAGGAACAGCTCACAACCTTACCCCAGTAGACCCAGCTAGAACAGATACATTGTTGGCTTCCCGGGAAGCATACAGCACAGACTGACTGATACTGATCAAATATTTGGTTGTCCATAGCCATCCCCACCTGGGTGAAGAAAGGAGGACAACTTGTGTGAAATACCTGGCCCAAGGACACAACATGCTAGATGTACACCGTACCGTGTTGGAACGTCATTACTACCACCTTGTGGCTGTGAGCACAGGGGCAGTTCTCATAGAACCTTACACCTTGTGGGGGACTTTTTGACCACCCCCCCCCTGTGAAATCCCATTATATTACATTGTTTGCTTATAATGAATTTAATAATATGACATTTATATCGTGCAAATCCAGGTACAATCATTGTTCTATGCGCTTTACATATTCATGAACAACATGCATACACACACATATATGCACATAATACTACATCTATATGCAGCTACCATTCACTAACAAATACAGAGTAAATCATTCCAGGAAAATATTGCATACACTCGTTCTTTCTAATAAGAAAAAACATTGAGACTCACATTAATGTCAAAAACGTCTTAATTACAAATACATTGTACAAACAAATCACAGGGGAATTCTGATAAAGTCAACACCTCCGACCATAAAAAAGTGTCATATTACACTAGTTCAAGACCCACCACCTCCCTCCTTTTCTTACAAGAGCGAAAGACATCCCCCCCCCCCTACCACCAGGCGTAAGATTATATTTGAACGTCCCCAAAGCAGCCTAACCACTAGACCACCAGTCAGTGTCCTAACCACAAGTGTGTGTGTGTGTGTGTGTGTGTGTGGGTGTATGTGTGTGTGTGTGAATGTGTGTGTGTATGTGTGTGTGTGAGTGTGTATGTGTGTGTGTATGTGTGGGTGTATGCGTGTATGTGTATGTGTGGGTGTATGTGTGTGAGGGTGTATGTGTGTGTATGTGGGTGTGGGTGTATGTGTGTGTGTGTGGGTGTATGTGTGTGTGTGTGTGTGTGTATGTTTGTGTGTGTATGTGTGTGGGTATGTGTGTGTGTGTATGTGTGTGTGAGTGTATGTGTGTGTGTATGTATGTGTGTGTGTGTATGTATATGTGTGTGTGTGTGTGTGTGTGTGTGTGTGTGTTGGAGGAGGGGGGTGTATAATCAACAGTACCCCTCACACTCTGCCCTCCAGCTGTTCCTGCACACAGAGCGACAGTCTCAAAACACGGAAGGAAAAAATATCACAAGACATCAGTCTCTGTTGTCCCTGACACACTGATCA
>NW_004799035.1:36567-38060 GCF_000002075.1 Aplysia californica | reverse complement strand
GGGCGAGGTGGTGTAGATGTGACGGGGTGGGCGAGGTGGTGTGGTCTCCGCGGCTCTCACCTTCCTCCGACGACCGCAGGTGCTTCTCGTACTCGGCTTTTCCCTTCTGCGACATGTCTACTTCCTGTTCCAGGGCCGAGATCTGTCGCCTCAGCTCACCGATCTGAAACATCACGCACTCTGTTTTGTTTTTTGTTTTTGTAAGAATTTTACGGCACTTGTAACACAATAAGGTCATATAAGTGCTGAAGTATTATCTGATCTTATCTTATCAACTGAAACATCGGGCCCTCAGTCGATAAGACAAGACAAGATAAGATAAGATAAAATAAGACAAGATAAGACAAGATAAGACAAGATAAGACAAGACAAGATAAGATAAGACAAGACAAGACAAGATAAGACAAGATAAGACAAGACAAGATAAGACAGATAAGATAAGATAAGACAAGACAAGATAAGATAAGATAAGACAAGACAAGACAAGATAAGACAAGACAAGATAAGATAAGACAAGACAAGACAAGATAAGACAAGATAAGACAGATAAGATAAGATAAGACAATACAAGATAAGATAAGACAAGACAAGATAAGATAAGACAAGACAAGACAAGATAAGATAAGACAAGACAAGATAAGACAAGACAAGACAAGATAAGATAAGATAAGACAAGATAAGACAAGACAAGATAAGACAGATAAGATAAGACAAGATAAGATAAGACAAGATAAGATAAGACAAGACAAGACAAGACAAGACAAGATAAGACAGATAAGATAAGATAAGATAAGATAAGACAAGATAAGATAAGACAGATAAGATAAGATAAGATAAGACAAGATAAGATAAGACAGATAAGATAAGATAAGATAAGACAAGACAAGACAAGACAAGACAAGACAAGACAAGACAAGACAAGACAAGACAAGATAAGATAAGATAATACTTTTTTATACCAGAAGGACATTTTTCTTGGCTGTACAGGAGGGTAAAAACACATGCAGGTATACACAGATGTTTAAATTATCTATTTCTCTCATTACATTTCAATATAAAAAGAGAAGCAAAGCTGACAAAATGTACACACCACATCAGATGCATCATTCAACCACATGCAGGAATTTTATTACAAATAACCTGTAGAGTTATATATAGATACATACTCGAAAGAGCAATACACATTATGCTTATTCTGACAATAGCCTTATGCTAGATGGTAAAAACTTCTTTTATATCTTTCTTTCTTTGTTTTTAGAGGTACAGAGGAACAGAGAGATGGACAGTTGTCACGGTGGAGGTACAGAGGAACAGAGAGATGTATGTATGTATGTATGTATAGTATAAGGTTTTACGGCGCTCGCAACTGCTAAGGTCATATGAGCGCGCGAAACACAAGTTGTTCACCTCTGCGAAAGTTCACTTCACGACTGGCTAACTAATTTACTTTAAAATGCTAAAAAGTTAAAATATTCAAATTCGGTGTAAATACA
>NW_004799035.1:32033-33925 GCF_000002075.1 Aplysia californica | reverse complement strand
CATTCTAAACACAAGCTGACAGCCCTCGCCACACACACACACACACACAAAGTTGATCATTCTAAACACAAGCTGACAGCCCTCGCCCATTCTAAACACAAGCTGACAGCCCTCGCCACACACACACACACACACAAAGTTGATCATTCTAAACACAAGCTGACAGCCCTCGCCCATTCTAAACACAAGCTGACAGCCCTCGCCACACACACACACACACAAAGTTGATAATTTTAAACACAAGCTGACAGCCCTCGCCACACACACATGTATATTCTTGGACATTTCTCCGTAAAGGTAAGAAACAAGATGGCTACGGTACCAGAGAGTCCTGTCCCTGTCCGGCACAGTCCCGCTCCGACAGCTCATCTCTCAGCGCCTTCAGCTCCGCGTCTTTTGCCTCCACGGCAGCCTGGCAGGGGGATAACAACAACGACAAGTTTTGTTTCAGTAAGATTTTAACCACAGCACTAGCAACACAATTACGTCAGTAGAGGTTTTACGGCGCTCGTAACTACATAAGGTCATATGAGCGCCAGAAGATTAGAGGTGTTACAAGAGAGTAACAAACACAAAATAGAAGGAGGGTAGATAAGGACGATAGATGTTTGATAGGAAAGAAGGAGAAAACCACAACAGAGCACCCGCCAACCATCCACACAATTAGGTCATATAAGTGCCAAAGATTAGAGGTGTCACAAGAGAGTAACAAACACAAGTGTATCTAGTGTTGTTGAAGCAACCTTTCACCAGCTCCGATTCGTCGAACCTCCGCGTGTTGTAATATGTGAGGCATTGCGGTGAAATCAGGCGCTCGTCAAAACAACAACATTGGAGAAACGGTCACTTTTCTGCCAGTGAGGACATTATTATTGACATTTCAGTTTTTCACTCAACTCCTTTACGTCCAAATACAAACATATTTCCACGGGAATTTTACTGAAAAACGATGAAAGGCACAAAATATGTCATTTTTCTGTTATCAAGGACTCTTTAGCTATTGGAGTTACCAAACTGTGGCGGGCACTTTCTCGCTAATTTCCCCACTGAAACTAGGCCACCTCTCCTCCTTCAAACAAAAAGATCTATCTCGACTTCCATCCAAGACAGATGGCTTTTCCCCATTGCAAGCGAGACAAATGAATGATCTCTCATATGACACAATAACTCCACACGCCCAAAAGTTGACCAGCGCGTCCTGACACATACTAGATCTATAGTGTGTAAAGCCCACAAATCTTGCTGTAGACCGGGGGTAGGATATCTATATTATTTTTATTAGTCAGACATCAAAGAATAAATTTAAGTAATCATTTATTATTACAAACACATGGTAACCATGGTAACCAAGCAAACGTCTGCCATATTGGAGAATTCTATAAAATTTCAAAAGCTATCTTCTCTCTTATTTTTCGTCCGTTGGTGTTCATTTTTAGTAAGTACAAACTACAACACCTGTGTAATGAACAAATAACGCCAGATTTGTCATATTACGATTATCATAATAATTATGGACTCTGGAAATATGTATTTTGGACAAACAGCACAAAAACCTCAAATTCCCAACAAAAACACTGATTGTAACTTTATTTTCTTATTATCTTAAAAAAAAGGCTGTATTTCCGTAAAAGTCACCTATGGACGCCCATTGTTTACAACAATGAAGCCATTTTGAGGAAAAATAACGGAGAAGACGTAATTTGAAGTCGCAAAAATAAATAATTTTTTTAAAATGAAGAAAATATTTTCAAACAAGACCCACTATTTTTTTACACGACTTGTAAACGGGCGCTTTACCTCGGGGGACATGGGCGGAGGTGTCAAAAAGGAAAAAAAATATGACATGGTCAAACTGGGCAAACCGCAGACGGCCTTATAATTATCATTATTAT
>NW_004799035.1:24427-30090 GCF_000002075.1 Aplysia californica | reverse complement strand
TTGGTCGCTACCCGGAATCGAACCCGGGACCTTTGAATGAGAGGCCAACACCTTAACCTCTAGGCCACGAGAGCCCCCAGACTCTAGAACTAGATATCTAGTATTAGTACTAGCCTACTGCTGTCGACAGCTGATCTACCTCTTTCTCTACCTCAAACTACCATCACTACCTTTATTTTGCACTTCATCATCTGAATCGGAGTTCATTAAATCATACATGGATTCAAAGTCTCTAAAATTACGCGCCGTTTTCAATCCCCATGTGCATGAGCATCACGTTAGCGTCTGGTCGACTTGGGCCGCCCGATGGGGAAGACTTGGGCCGCCCGACGGCAAAACAAAACCCAGAACAGGACAAAGGGAACTCTCGGTCCTAAAATAGGCAGACCTTCAAGGGAAATCATTCTAATAAAGAGAAACTGCCCTCAGTGGTCAAAGGGATGTTACTCTAGTAATTGGTTTACGCCGCGGCCGCAAATGTGTCGGCAATTAGCAGAAATAAAGACTGTACATAAGAACAAGTTAATGTCCCCCCTTTGGGAATGGCCTAAAGACACTTCAGTCAGTGGCACCGCCCCGGGAGTGAACCACAAATCTCAACACACAAGTACTGTCAAGTGACCACAAATCTCAACACTGTCAAGTGACCACAAATCTCAACACTGTCAAGTGACCACAAATCTCAACACTGTCAAGTGACCACAAATCTCAACACTGTCAAGTGACCACAAATCTCAACACTGTCAAGTGACCACAAATCTCAACACTGTCAAGTGACCACAAATCTCAACACTGTCAAGTGACCACAAATCTCAACACTGTCAAGTGACCACAAATCTCAACACACAAGTACTGTCAAGTGACCACAAATCTCAACACTGTCAAGTGACCACAAATCTCAACACACAAGTACTGTCAAGTGACCACAAATCTCAACACACAAGTACTGTCAAGTGACCACAAATCTCAACACACAAGTACTGTCAAGTGACCACAAATCTCAACACTGTCAAGTGACCACAAATCTCAACACACAAGTACTGTTAAGTGACCACAAATCTCAACACACAAGTACTGTCAAGTGACCACAAAATTAAGATCAAGCTACAAGTACTGTTTTCGTAAGAGTTTTACAACACTTGCAACACAATAAGGTCATATAAGTGCCGAAGAATAGATTACGTGTTACAAGAGAGTAACATACAGAAAAAAGAAGGAGGGGAGATAAGAATGATAGATGTTTTATAGGAAAGAAGAAGCAAACCACACCAGAGCACCTGCCAACCACCCACACAAGTACAGTCAAGAGACCCCCCACATGTCCCGTTAGGACAGACTCCCCCCCCCTCCCCCGGTGCTCACAATCCTGGACTTGCTCTCCTCTCTCTCCATATCGCGCGCCGCGGTGAGCTCTGTCAGCTCTGCCTCTAGCGTGGAGATCTTTGCCCTCAGCTGTGTGTCCGAGTCTATGGTGGACAGTCGCTGCTTGGTGATCTCACTCTCCATGTCTTGTAGCTGGGGAGAGAGAGAGAGAGAGAGAGAGAGAGAGTGAGAGAGAGAGTGAGTGAGTGTGTGTGTGAGTGTGTGTGTCCGAGTCTATGGTGGACAGTCGCTGTTTGGTGATCTCACTCTCCATGTCTTGTAGCTGGGGAGAGAGAGAGAGAGAGAGAGAGACAGAGAGAGTGAGTGAGTGTGTGTGTGAGTGTGTGTGTCCGAGTCTATGGTGGACAGTCGCTGTTTGGTGATCTCACTCTCCATGTCTTGTAGCTGGGGAGAGAGAGAGAGAGAGAGAGAGACAGAGAGAGTGAGTGAGTGTGTGTGTGAGTGTGTGTGTCCGAGTCTATGGTGGACAGTCGCTGTTTGGTGATCTCACTCTCCATGTCTTGTAGCTGGGGAGAGAGAGAGAGAGTTTTTTTTAACGGCACTTGCAACACAATAAGGTCATATAAGTGCCGAAGATTACAGTTAGTTTATGTAGAGGTTTTACGGCGCTCGCAACTGCATAAGGTCATGTGAGCGCCAAGGTGTGGATGCCAACAGAGAAGTCCATACAGGGAATCAGGCTTACTCTGCTCACCTCTCTAGCCTCAACAGCACAAAGTCTGCTTCGACTATCAAGGCACCCCGGAAAGAGCGGGTCACAACAGTGTGATAAACTTACAAAAGAAGTAGAGGAAAATGACAATAGTAAGGAGTAGGAAAGAAAAAGCAGCAGTTCCCTGCTGTAGTTCAGGCACAGTTATGAGCATGACATTGTTAGATCAGCCCATTTACTATAGAACTGTGCACTAGAACGAGAAATGTCCCCCCTTTGGGAATGGCCTAAAGACACTTGAGTCAGATCCGAGGAGTTACAAGAGAGCGACAAACACAAAAAGGAAGGAGAGAAAAAGACAATCTCTGTTTGACAGGAAACAAATCCCAAAGACACTTGGGTCAGTAGCACTGCCCTGGAGAGGCTACGGGTTTCTACAACTGAATTGTATCTTTGTGTCATTTTCAAATTGTATAAAAGTATTTCCCAGACGTCCGTTAGGTAAAGAAAAGTGTCCAGTCATCTGTGTCAGTTCATGAGCAGCAGACATCACAGGGCACCTCACGGTGGTGCCTCAAGCCTCCTCTCACCACCAGTAGGCAACCACTTTGCTGTGGTTAGATCATGTCTGCACGGATTCCTAGACACATCTGACCCACAAATACAAAACACAAAACACAAAAACTCCACACACAGGAGTGAAACATGCGTACAGCACACATCCACCACACACAGGAGTGAAACACGTGTACAGCACACATCCACCACACACAGGAGTGAAACACGTGTACAGCACACATCCACCACACACAGGAGTGAAACACGTGTACAGCACACATCCACCACACACAGGAGTGAAACACGTGTACAGCACACATCCACCACACACAGGAGTGAAACACATGTACAGCACACATCCACCACACACAGGAGTGAAACACATGTACAGCACACATCCACGACAGTCGACAAGAACAAAACGTCCAATAGTGACAAACTTGTTTCTCGTAATGGAGATCTTTGGACGAGGCCAGCTCTAAGTTTTCCAGCGCTCGCTTCTCGGCTTCCTCCAGCTTGAGCCGCAAGTCCTCGATCTGAAACACCAGACAGGAAGTGGACATCTTCGGTGAAGGGAGAGACACAGGACTCGCAGTTTTAGCAAAAGTTTGACCCCATTTTAGTTTTCGTAAGAGTTTTACGGTACTTGCAATACACAATAAGGTCACATAGGTGTTACATGAGAGTAACATACACAAAAAGGAAGGAGGAGAGATAAGGACGACAGAGGTTTGATAGGAAAGAAGGAGCAAACCACACCAGAGCACCCACCAACCATCCACTTACAGCATTTGCAACACCAAGAAAGTCATGAAAGTGCTGAAGATTCGAGGTATTAATTGAGAGTAAGAAAGACAGAGAGAAGAGGAGAGATAAGGACGACAGATGTTTGACAAGAGGAGAGATAAGGACGATAGATGTTTGACAAGAGAAGAGATAAGGACAATAGATGTTTGAGAAGAGGAGAGATAAGGACGACAGATGTTTGAGAAGAGGAGAGATAAGGACGACAGATGTTTGACAAGAGGAGAGATAAGGACGACAGATGTTTGAGAAGAGGAGAGATAAGGACGACAGATGTTTGACAAGAGGAGAGATAAGGACGATAGATGTTTGACAAGAGAAGAGATAAGGACAATAGATGTTTGAGAAGAGGAGAGATAAGGACGACAGATGTTTGAGAAGAGGAGAGATAAGGACGACAGATGTTTGACAAGAGGAGAGATAAGGACGATAGATGTTTGACAAGAGAAGAGATAAGGACAATAGATGTTTGAGAAGAGGAGAGATAAGGACGACAGATGTTTGAGAAGAGGAGAGATAAGGACGACAGATGTTTGACAAGAGGAGAGATAAGGACGATAGATGTTAGAGTACAGGAGAGATAAGGAGAACAGGAGAGATAAAGACAACAGACGTATGAGTAGAGGAATTGAAGTGATCAACTATCCACTCAATCACTCCTGCTGACAAAAGATGAAAACAGCACTGAAAGAACGGAAGACAGGAGTGCTACACTGAAAGAACTGAAGACAGGAGTGTTACACTGAAAGAACGGAAGACAGGAGTGCTACACTGAAAGAACGGAAGACAGGAGTGCTACACTGAAAGAACGGAAGACAGGAGTGCTACACTGAAAGAACGGAAGACAGAAGACGCACGCACGCACACACACACACACACACACACACACACACGTACACACACACACACACACACACACACACACACAAACACGTACACACACACACACACACACACACAAGAACACACACACACACACACACCAATGTCTGAACACACAGACACACAATTACACTGCTATTGCATCCTGCAACCACGTACTATAGCAAAAGTTAAATAAAAAGATGAAAAGAAGTGGAAGAAGCAGACCACACCTGAGTGTCCGGCCCACACTGACCTGTTTGTGGAAGCACACACTGACCTGTTTGTGGAAGCTCTCCCTCATCTGATCCGTCTGCTTTTGATTAGACGCCAGTTCCTCGCAGTCTTCAACGATCTTAGCATTCAGGTTGGAGATCTATTAAAGTACAACATTCCACCCAACATATCTTAGCATTCAGGTTGGAGATCTATTAAAGTACAACATTCCACCCAACATATCTTAGCACACAGGTTGGAGATCTATTAAAGTACAACATTCCACCCAACATATCTTAGCACACAGGTTGGAGATCTATTAAAGTACAACATTCCACCCAACATATCTTAGCACACAGGTTGGAGATCTATTAAAGTACAACATTCCACCCAACATATCTTAGCACACAGGTTGGAGATCTATTAAAGTACAACATTCCACCCAACATATCTTAGCATTCAGGTTGGAGATCTATTAAAGTACAACATTCCACCCAACATATCTTAGCACACAGGTTGGAGATCTATTAAAGTACAACATTCCACCCAACATATCTTAGCACACAGGTTGGAGATCTATTAAAGTACAACATTCCACCCAACATATCTTAGCACACAGGTTGGAGATCTATTAAAGTACAACATTCCACCCAACATATCTTAGCATTCAGGTTGGAGATCTATTAAAGTACAACATTCCACCCAACATATCCAGGGCTGCCAACCCATCTCCAGGGTTTTTAGTAATGACCATGAAGAAAATTTGTAATTTCCCATAAAAATTCGTAATGGTGCTCTCACTTTCAAAAGACTATATTACAACGGACAATGCTAGTACTTGAGTACGGTATTATTGTGGACAAGGCTAACTCACGCAAAGTGGGCCAGCTGTTCCTTTGTTTTAGGGGTGGCGGGGGTTGGTTTAGAGATTGGCGGTTTTCTGACAATTGGCAGACCATTTACAGGTCTGCACTAAGACTTGTCAAATAAAAAAGAGCCAAAAATATATTTTTTATAGCCAAAAATCTGCCGATGGTAAAAATCGTAATAAATCGCCTTACTATCGGAATTTCGCAGAGAGGCTAAAAAATCGCAATGTTTACGAAAAAACCGGAATGGTTGGCAGCCCTGCATATCTTAGCATTCAGGTTGGAGATCTGTAAAAGTACAACATACCACACAACATATC
>NW_004799035.1:19081-21435 GCF_000002075.1 Aplysia californica | reverse complement strand
ACTATCAAGGCACCCCAGAAATAGCAGGTCACAAGAGTGTGACAAACATACAAAAGAAGTAGAGGAAAAATGACAATAGTAAGGATGAGGAAAGAAAAAGCAGCAGCTCCCCCTATGTTGTTCCGGCACAGTATGAGCATGACATTGATAAATCAGCCCATTTACAATTCTACTGTGTATAAGAACATGTTAATATCCCCCCTTTGGGAATGGCCTAAAGACACTTGAGTCAGTAGCACTGCCCGGGGTAAGAGGTAGCGGCTGGTTCGGTAAGAGAGATATTGCTACATGTTTTAGCCATCAGTTCCAGGAAGTAGATAAAACAAGGTAAGATCAAATAAACGTATTGATCCACCAGGGAAACTTTGGCTGGATTAACCAGATCATCAATATACAAAGAATCTGCAACAACACAGAAATGTACTCATGACTTTCATGTACAACGGTGCAGAATTTCCCTGTGTAGGTCTGTCTCTCCCACACCCACCACCCACCAGGAACACTCACAAAGGTCTGTCTCTCCCACACCCACCAGGAACACTCACAAAGGTCTGTCTCTCCCACACCCACCAGGAACACTCACAAAACAGAATCCCACAAAAGAAAATCCTTTCAGCAAGACCAGTACAAAAGATGAACATTCTGAAAGGACAAAGAATGTCTCTACTCAACATTCTTTAGTTTCAGTAAGAGTTTTACAGCACTTGCAACACAATAAGGTCATATAGTATGAGTGCTGAAGATTAGATGTGTTACAAGAGAGTAACACACACAAAAAAGAAGGAGGGGAGATAGAGACGTTCTATTTTTTACAGGAAAGAAGGAGCAAACCACAGCAGAGCACCCGCTCAAACACTCACACTCAACATTCCGAAAGGAAAAGGAATGTCTGTACTCAACATACATGCAAAGCTCATCTCACTGACTTCCTCCCCACCTACAGAGAGGGAGGACAAAAACAGGTAACACTGGGGTCACTTGTGACTCCATTCTACACTCACTTCATTTTTACCACAAGTAACTTCAAACAAATAACAGGAAATTAGGATGGAAATGTTTGCAAAATGAAAATGAGGCAGAGATAAAGAGGCAATAAGATGCAATATATAGCAAATAGGAAAAGCTTGTTCAATTGTCTTTATTTGTAGGAAAAAAATATCCATTTATCTTGAATACAAGTCATGATATTTGTGAATGAAGGAGGTGGGGGTCACCTATTATCAGAGGCAAAATTAGTGAGAAAATGGCTGCCAAAGATTAGTTATTTCTTTAGTTTTAAAGTCCTTGGTAACTGAAAAGTTACATTTGTTGTGCCTTTAATCAACGTTTTTCAGAAAAATCCACACAGAAATGAGTTCTTTATTGGGCATGAAAGGTGTTGAGCTAAAAAAAAAAATTTTGATAAAACTTAACAAACCTGCGGAAAAATGCAGGTTTCTTCATTTTGATTATTTTGACGAGAACCTGATTCCACCACGCTGCCTCACATTTGTACGACACCGTAGCGAAATCAGGTGCTTGTCAAAATACAGAAATTGGACAAACAGCCATTTTCCCCCCAGTTTGGAAATTTTTAATCGAATTTTTATTTTTTGGCTCAACGTCTTTTTTTATGTCCATCTAATACACATTTCCATGTGACTTTTACTGAAAAACATTGATGAAAGGCACAAAATGTGTCATTTTTCTGTTTTCAAGGACTCTAGCTGTGGAGTTACTTAACTTTGGCGGCCATTTTCTTGCTAATTTCACCACTGAAACCAGGCGACCCTACCTCCTTCAATCGCAGATATCTCGACTTCTATTCAAGATAGTTGGATATATTTATTTCATTGAAAGCAAGGAAAACAAATGAGCTGTCAGATGACAGCAACAACTCCACATGGCCAAAACTTGACCAGCGCCTGATTCCACCGCGCCGTGACACACTTTGACTGTATGATAAACTCCCACGGAAAATGGTTAAAAGATTTTGCCTGGCACACTGTGAGGCAGCGTTAGGGGCGGTAGGAGGTACCTTGGTCAGGTGACGCCAACGCAGAAAGAGAAGGAACGGAAAACAGAAGAAACGGAACAGAAGAGGTTTACAGATTTAGTACATGTATACCAAGGTTTATTCATGGAATTATTGAGACGCAAGTCCCACGCCTAAAACTGTTTGTGTTGTAGGTTAATCCTTGAGACAGAGCGACAACGTCCTGTTTGATCTGTCAGTTCTCCCATGTCGTGTGCTGTCATCTACAGTAGAGTGTACAGTGACACATGTGTCCTGTCATCTACAGTAGAGTGTACAGTGACACATGTGTCCTGTCATCTACAGTAGAGTGTACAGTGACACATGTGTCCTGTCATCT
>NW_004799035.1:16577-18784 GCF_000002075.1 Aplysia californica | reverse complement strand
GTTTTATTTCTCCTTCAGTGAATAAAAGAGCAAGAGAATCATGAAATTTTAGTGACTTTAGTAAGTTACTGTGACAGCTTTTCCCATTTAGGAACAAACCAGTTTCATTAAAAAATAGAAACCAAAGTGCAAAAGTTTTAAAAGTGAATAGAAAATTGAAGGAGCCAAGCCAGTACTGGTACTAATACTGAGGGGATATTTTTGTCATTTACATACAAAAAAAGAAGTTTCATTCAGATATATAGATTCTAGAATTTATAACGTTTCACATGATCGTCGGCCATGACAATCGAAGACTCCATGTCCTAAATATGTCACGAGTACGCTGATAGATCTAGGCCGCGCGTCCATTAACACTGAGACATTAGGCTGATAGATCTAGGCCGCGTGTCCATTAACACAGACATTAGGCTGATAGATCTAGATCTAGGCCCCGCGTCCACTTACACTGAGACATTAGGCTGATAGATCGAGGCCGCGCGTCCATTAACACAGACATTAGGCTGATAGATCTAGGCCGCGCGTCCATTAACACAGACATTAGGCTGATAGATCTAGGCCGCGCGTCCATTAACACTGACATTAGGCTGATAGATCTAGGCCGTGCGTCCATTAACACTGAGACATTAGGCTGATAGATCTAGATCTAGGCCGCGCGTCCATTAACACTGAGACATTAGGGAAACGAGTTCAGCAGACAATCAGCGCTGACAGTAGGAACACATACCACCTGGCAACTAAAGGGTTCAGTGAAGCCAAACAGAATCTAACAAGCAGAGAAAACAGAAGGAACACTCGTCACTTCATTTCTTGGAGGGAACACTTGGGGTGTCCATAAAAGCCGAACTTTGCTGTCTCAAGACAAATTTTATGGAAGTCTAGCCTCCAGCGGGTTATTTATCAAATTCCTCCAGCAAAACAAGATGAAATGAAAGAAGAAAAGAAGCACTTCCAGCGCCAGCAGCGAGAAGAAGAGAGTTGCGACAAGGTGAACAAAGGAACACACTACCCACCACCTCGTGTGTCAAAAGCTCCGGACCCTCCAGCCACCAACATTTGGCGACCCCAGTGCTTTCTTGTCCTGTCTCCATTTTTGAAACGCTTAGTTTTAGTAAGAGTTATGCGGCACTTGCAACACAAAAAGGTCATATATGTGCTGAAGATTAGAGGAGTTACAAGAGAGTAACAATCACACAATAAGGTCATATAAGTGCCGAAGATTAGAGGAGTTACAAGAGAGGAACAAACACAATAAGGTCATATAAGTGCCGAAGATTAGAGGAGTTACAAGAGAGGAACAATCACACAAAAAGGAGGGAAGATGTTTCATAGTAAAAAAGAAGCAAACCACAACAGAGCACCCGCCAACCACCCGCTATCTCCATTTTTAATTACAGTGAAAACAGTTCATAACAAAGAGTGAGCTTAAGAAGATGTCACATTTTCACTGTTTAAAAAAAAATGGAGATAAGACAAGACGAAAGCACTGAGGTCACGGTTCGTGAACGCATGGAACAACCAACCACCAAAGACAGAAGAGTTCCCCATGCAGCAGACGTGAGAAAGAGTTGTCGTGAAGTACCAGATGTTTGACTTTGGCTAGTTCCTGCGTGGTGAGACCGGCAAACTCCTCCGTCTCCTCCTCCTTCTTAAAATACTTGGCCCTGTACTCGTCTGCCGCTGACAGTTGCTTCTGGAGATCCTGGTTCTCCTGAAAGTCACCGCCCATACAGTCAGACAGACGGACAGACACACGGACATACAGTCAGACAGACGGACATACAGTCAGACAGACGGACACACGGACATACAGTCAGACAGACGGACAGACACACGGACATACAGTCAGACAGACAGATGGACATACAATCAGATAGACGGACACACGGACATACACACGGACATACAGTCAGACAGACAGTCAGACAGACGGACATACATTCAGACAGACGGACATACAGTCAGACAAACAGACAGACAAACGGACAGACAGTCAGACAGATGGACATACAGTCAGACAGACATACAGTCAGACAAACGGACACACGGACAAACACACGGACATACAGTCAGACAGACAGTCAGACAGACAGACAGACACATAGACACACAGTCAGACAGACAGACAGACACACGGACAGACACACGGACAGACACACAGACACACAGACAGACACACAGACAGACACACCGACAGACAAACAGAC
>NW_004799035.1:13428-16396 GCF_000002075.1 Aplysia californica | reverse complement strand
CCATTTTTAATTACAGTGAAAACAGTTCATAACAAAGAGTGAGCTTAAGAAGATGTCACATTTTCACTGTTTAAAAAAAAATGGAGATAAGACAAGACGAAAGCACTGAGGTCACGGTTCGTGAACGCATGGAACAACCAACCACCAAAGACAGAAGAGTTCCCCATGCAGCAGACGTGAGAAAGAGTTGTCGTGAAGTACCAGATGTTTGACTTTGGCTAGTTCCTGCGTGGTGAGACCGGCAAACTCCTCCGTCTCCTCCTCCTTCTTAAAATACTTGGCCCTGTACTCGTCTGCCGCTGACAGTTGCTTCTGGAGATCCTGGTTCTCCTGAAAGTCACCGCCCATACAGTCAGACAGACGGACAGACACACGGACATACAGTCAGACAGACGGACATACAGTCAGACAGACGGACACACGGACATACAGTCAGACAGACGGACAGACACACGGACATACAGTCAGACAGACAGATGGACATACAATCAGATAGACGGACACACGGACATACACACGGACATACAGTCAGACAGACAGTCAGACAGACGGACATACATTCAGACAGACGGACATACAGTCAGACAAACAGACAGACAAACGGACAGACAGTCAGACAGATGGACATACAGTCAGACAGACATACAGTCAGACAAACGGACACACGGACAAACACACGGACATACAGTCAGACAGACAGTCAGACAGACAGACAGACACATAGACACACAGTCAGACAGACAGACAGACACACGGACAGACACACGGACAGACACACAGACACACAGACAGACACACAGACAGACACACCGACAGACAAACAGACAGATACACAGACACACAGACAGACACACAGACAGACACACTGACACATGGACAGACACACAGACAGACACACAGATGGACAGAGAGACAGACACACAGACAGACACACACACATACAGTCAGACACACGGACAGACACACAGACACATGGACAGACAAACAGACAGACACACGGACAGTCACACAGACAGACACACGGACAGACACACAGACAGACACAAAGACTCACAGACAGACACACAGACAGACACACAGTCAGACACACGGACAGACACACAAACAGACACACAGACACACAGACAGACACACAGACAGACACACAGACATACAGTCAGACGCACAGACATACAGTCAGACACACAGACAGACACACAGACATACAGTCAGACACACAGACATACAGTCAGACACACAGACAGACACACAGACATACAGTCAGACACACAGACAGACACACAGACATACAGTCAGACACACAGAATGTCAGGAACGTGGAACTTCCCAGACGTTGGGGAACAGGGTCATTACCACCAGACACTCCCAGCTTCTGACCGGGTTTTACAGCACTTGCAACACAATAAGGTCATATAAGTGCCGAAGATTAGGGGTGTTACAAGAGAGTAACATACACAAAAAATAAGGAGAAGAGATAAAGACGATAGATGTTTGATAGGAAAAAAGGAGCAGACCACACCAGAGCATCCGCCAACTACCCACTAATGGGGTTTAAAGAGGTCAGTGGAGTTCAGCCTCATTCAGACTAATGTGAAAACATGTGCAAGGGGACCATGAGAGGTTAATAAGAACAGAGGAATACAAACTGGAATATTCACGACACAAACAATCCCCCGGGCACCCCAACTAAACACAAACACAGCAAAAGAAACATGATCAGTGAGAATACTTGAGATCTACAGTCAACTAGAAACACGATCAGTGAGAATACTTGAGATCTACAGTCAACTAGAAACACGATCAGTGAGAATACTTGAGATCTACAGTCAACTAGAAACACGATCAGTGAGAATACTTGAGATCTACAGTCAACTACAAACATGTAGAAATATTTAGATTCTAGAAACATGTAGTAACATGTAGAAACATGTAGAAACATCTAGAAACATCTAGAAATATCTAGAAAAAGGTAGAAACATCTAGAAATATCTAGAAACATGAAGAAACATCCAGCAATATCTAGAAAAAGGTAGAAACATCTAGAAATATCTAGAAACATGTAGAAACATCTAGAAACATGAAGAAACATGTAGAAATATCTAGAAACATCTAGAAACAACACACAAACACAGCAAAAGAACTATGATCAGTGAAAACACTAGAGGTCAACAGTCAGACACACCAGGCTGGCCTATACAAATGGTGGGAACACTAGAGGTCAACAGTCAGACACACCAGAGGTCAACAGTCAGACACACTAGAGGTCAACAGTCAGACACACCAGGCTGGCCTATACAAATGGTGGGAACACTAGAGGTCAACAGTCAGACACACCAGAGGTCAACAGTCAGACACACCAGAGGTCAACAGTCAGACACACTAGAGGTCAACAGTCAGACACACTAGAGGTCAACAGTCAGACACACTAAAGGTCAACAGTCAGACACACTAGAGGTCAACAGTCAGACACACCAGGCTGGCCTATACAGATGGTGGGAATACGCAGAGGGAGAAAAAAAAACCCATACTAAAGTGTCAGGACAAAGCGACCTTCTGGGAGGCATTACACCGCATCAAACAGGCAATGGGAAGCCATGTTGCCAAACACAACGTCCCCCCCCCCCCAAGACACACACAGACACAGACACACACACACACACACACAGACACACACACACACAGTATCGGAGACAGCGCGGCTAACGGCCTTCACCTTGTCCAGTTTGATCTTCTCCTCCTGGTACCCCTGGATCAGTTTGTCTCGATACTTCTCAAACTCCGCCTTCTGATCCTGGAGCTTCTGATTGGTCACTGTGGGAGGAAGCCGTTCCAGAAAGAGAACATGAATAACAGTAACAATAACAATAATAGTAATAATAATAGTAATAGCAATAATAATAGTAACAATAATAGTAAAAGTAATGGTAATAATAATAGTAGTAATAATAGTTATAGTAATAACAATAAT
>NW_004799035.1:7926-9327 GCF_000002075.1 Aplysia californica | reverse complement strand
ATGACAGTAACACCCACATCAACACTGACGTAAACACTGACAGTAACACCCACATCAACACTGACGTAAACAATGACAGTAACACCCACATCAACACTGACGTAAACAATGACAGTAACACCCACATCAACACTGACGTAAACAATGACAGTTCACACGTGAGATTTATCCCGTTCCATCCATCAATACAGTACCGATATAACAACAAGAAAATTAAGTTATGATCGCAGCCAAGGAAATAGCTATGGCATCCGGGGGTGGGGGGTAAAGAGAAGGTGGATGACCAGGAGCGAGACCACCATCAATACAGAGGTAGAACATATCCATGAACGATTCTAAAAACCTCATCTTGTCAAGTAAAAAAGGTGCAGAAGATCCATAACAGTCATTGTTTGTCTGGTAAACCATTGCTTGTTGCAGAAATAGCTGGACCGTTTGGAAAGATAGATTAAATATTGGTGGAAATATTTGTCTTGTATTCATCTATTTTCATTAATTCTGTCTTTAAAAAACAACAAAAAACGAAAAAAAAAAAAAACCCCACCAAAAACCCTACATTAGCCAGAAACATCCTTGTCATGAAAAGACCAAAGTATTTCTCTAGAGACAGGGTCCACACATTCTCCTTTGTGGAATCCGACCATCAAACCAAATAATTTTTGACAAACTTTGGACAAAAATTGAGCAAAAAAAACAAACATTTTACGAAAAAAAATCAGACACATCAAGGTGACTCACGGAGAAATCTTCGCTGGTGACACTTCCAGGGGGTGACGGTCCGTCTCGTAAGCGAGGAATCATGCCTGCGCCAGGCAGGCTGGACACTACAAGACAACACGAGGAAGAAACTCATCATTTTGCTCATTTCACATCTCATGGGCTGAGAAAATCACCCAATACAGCACACTGAACTAACAGAACTATCCCCCCCATACAGCACACTGAGATGACAGAACTATCCCCCCATACAGCACACCTAGATGGCAGAACTATCCCCCCATACAGTACACAGAACTAACAGAACTATCCCCCCATACAGCACACTAAGATGACAGAACTATCCCCCCATACAGCACACAGAACTGACAGAACTATCCCCCCATACAGCACACTGAACTAACAGAACTATCCCCCCATACAGCACACTGAGATGACAGAACTATCCCCCCATACAGCACACCTAGATGGCAGAACTATCCCCCCATACAGTACACAGAACTAACAGAACTATCCCCCCATACAGCACACTAAGATGACAGAACTATCCCCCCATACAGCACACAGAACTGACAGAACTATCCCCCCATACAGCACACTGAACTAACAGAACTATCCCCCCATACAGCACACTGAGATGACAGAACTATCCCCCCATACACACACAGAACTGACAGAACTATC
>NW_004799035.1:2616-3962 GCF_000002075.1 Aplysia californica | reverse complement strand
TAGTAGGCTACAAGTACAGTTGTAATGGAACGTTTGTTCACAGCACAGAATTCTACAATTTTTCTCTTTTCACAGTGTAGAATTCTGTGGTTTAGGGTGAACGCAAAATTTGTTGACACGCGCACCGGGTGAGAATAGCCACAAGACCCGCCTGCACTATTCTCACCCCGGGTGAGAATAGAGGTGGCCTTATAATAAATACTCTACAACACTAGAAATCTAGCTGATACACAGATGTTTCCTTATAATAAATACTCTACAACACTAGAAATCTAGATTCTAGATCTAGATCTAGACAATCTAGATTTATTCTAGTAGACAACTGACACTACTACTAGAATCTAGAATCCATATCTACGACTAGATCTAGATCTAGAATTCTAGATGTACTGTCACTGTCAACATGACATGTCAACACCATCACCGGTGAAAATTAGACCGTCCTTGGGTTTAGATTTCTAGATTGACATCAGAAAAGTATAAATAAGAACAACAACCTTCAAAGACACATTCTGAAATATAGAGATCTAAGTTTATACAAAAACTACTCACACAATTGGAAGCAATACTAAGAAAGACGGCAAATGCAATGTCTCTAATTCTACATCTCCGAGCCAGCTTGGCAAGAAACGAAGGCAGCCATTACTGTAACCTACCGGAAGTGTCAACTTTTGATCCTTCAATATTAAATGAGTTCCATTCTGTTTTGGGAGCCCTTCACCAGAGATATAGGGCATCTATGAAGATAGTTAACATTAGTGTTTTGGGGAACTCAAATATGGTGCCAAATGAGGTAAGTAGGCAGACTCGCTGGCGGTAGGCAGGGAGTTGGAACAAAACAGTTGATAATATTGTTCCACTTATTTCTCCTAATGGTGTGAGGAACATTTGTATTGTTGGTTGGAGGGGAGAAGGCCGACTCGTGTGACAGAGTAGTCAGAGTGAGACAGAGCCAGGGAGGCCACACACGAAATGCTTTCCAACAACAAGAGCAGGATGAGAAACAAAACGTGTTATTCGAGGCAGCATCACCGAGTTGTGAATGAAAACAAATCCTGAATTTGTATCATTTGTATGTTCAATTGCCATAATAATTGGGAAAATATGTCATTAAAATTAAAAATTATTCCCACTTTGGGTAAAACATGATCTCGAAATGTTTTTACTGTAAATTTGACAAAAGATATAAATACACAAGCAGAAGGCAAAGAGTCAGAGATGACGATACTACAACGTAATGTATGGTTCCATTTGGTGTCAAGTTTAGCTGTCTTGATCCAGCCTGTCTTGATCCAGCCTGTCTTGATCTAGCCTGTCTTGATCCAGCCTGTCTTGATCTAGCCTGT
>NW_004799035.1:0-1459 GCF_000002075.1 Aplysia californica | reverse complement strand
TGCCGTGGCTCACCGTGAGTATAGAAAAATCATCACTGTTTAATTCTTATTGCTTGCTTTTTGGTGGTAAAAAAACTGGAAGAAACCTAAGCCCCACCCAAATTTTGGTCCACCCACCGCCACTGATCCAGCCTGTCTTTATCCAGCCTCTTGCCTGTCTTTATCTAGCTTGTCTTTATCCAGATAGCCTGTCTTTATCCAGCTTCTAGTCTGTCTTTATCTAGCCTGTCTTTATCTAGCCTCTAGCCTGTCTGTATCCAGTCTGTCTTTATCCAGCCTGTCTTTATCCAGCTTCTAGTCTGTCTTTATCTAGCCTGTCTTTATCCAGCCTGTCTTTATCCAATCTGTCTTTATCCAGTCTCTAGCCTGTCTTTATCCAGTCTCTAGCCTGTCTTTATCCAGCCTCTAGCCTGTCTCTATCTAACCTGTCTATCTATCCTGTCTTTATCCAGCTTCTAGCCTGTCTTTATCCAGTCTCTCGTGGCCAGGGGCCGATGTTACAATCATGTCATGACCTGATTATAGGGCGGTAAAAAGTCGAGGGAAAACAGCACTCGCAGCAGCCATGAGATTATTAGGAGTTAGTCCCCCTACCTTTTTTGAGGTAGACTACCACTACCACTTTACCAGTCTACTTGTTAGCTCACATAATCAGAGCTTGTGACTGATGGGAGTGGCCCAAAAGGGGTGAACAGGGTATTTCTGTGGCTATGGAACAGTTTTTAGTGTTGTTCACACTGCTCAAATTTAAATGATCCTATTTGTTTTTAGGCTGACGTCTGTGAGTCTATGGGTGTATTTGACAGGGACGATGTTCCCAAACTATGGAAGGGAAGCTGGGATTGTTTGACGATGTTCCCAAACTATGGGAAGCTGGGATTGTTTGACGATGTTCCCAAACTATGGGAAGCTGGGATTGTTTGACGATGTTCCCAAACTATGGAAGGGAAGCTGGGATTGTTTGACGATTTTCCCAAACTATGGGAGGGAAGCTGGGATTGTTTGACGATGTTCCCAAACTATAGGAAGCTGGGATTGTTTGATTTCATGAAGACGATAATTGTCCGCTGGTTGGCTGTGCCCACAGGAGGGTGGAAAGCTTTGTGGCAAGGTAGGAGCATCAGGTCCACAAGGACATTGGCAAGTGTTGATCCATTTAGAACTTTGAAACCACAGCAACATTCTCCTCCACCCCCCTTTCCCCCCAATGTTATTTTTCGTGTCGTCCGTTCCTCCTCTACCACTACCATTGGTTGACTCAGTGCCTCGTTAAGTGATCGGACATTTGAACCATCATCCCAGTTTCATCATTATCATCATCCCAGTTATCATCATCATTATCATCATCCCAGTTATCATCATTATGATCATTCCAGTTATCATCATCATTATCATCATCCCAGTTATCATCATCATTATCATCATCATTATCACCATCATCTTCATCATTATCATCATT
>NW_004799034.1:38432-39876 GCF_000002075.1 Aplysia californica | reverse complement strand
ACACACACACACACACACACACACACACACACACACACACACACACACACACACACACACACACACACACACACACACATTTCGTTCAGATGACGACATTGATGTAGCCTAGGCCTTGTGCACAAGCGTTGATTACATAATGTGTGCTGTGCTCGTTTTGTAGCTTGGGAGGTGTGTTCTGTTCTGTATGTTGTGTTGTGTGTGTTGTGTGTTGTGTACGTTGTGTGTGGTGCGTGGTGTGTTGTGTATGGTGCGGTGTGTGCTGTGTGTTGGCAGGTTCTATGACACTGGTGATGTGCTGTAGGGTGTGTTGGGAAGCATGCCAGTTAGTCATAGGACCAGTTTGTCACAGGCCTCGACTGTGCCCTGCATGATGGACGTTATCACTGACACTCTCAAAAAGAGTGAATGAATGATTGGTTGATTGTATGAATTGTATTTTATTTTTCAATTGTTTTTAACGAAAGAACATTCACTGTTAAAATTTTACATTGTAATTTGCTTTGATTTGCATACAAAAAGGAAGAAATATTGAAAAACACAAGCTGAATTGACATTTTAGAGGGACTATCTCTACACCACCAATTTGAAGGTGGAGAATAAAAAACTTAAGTTACAACTACAGTGTTAAAGTGCTGTAATTATGACTGTCGTCAATACTCAAATACTTCAATGAAATTGAGACAAACTGGGCCTGTGACGAACTGGGCAGCACCCCCCCCCACCCCAAACCGCTGCCGACAGCTGATGAGACAAGTGGACACGGACACATACAGAGACGCAGGGGTATGTCCTACTCACTTCGGACCGTACGTAATTATTCGTTTGGTTTTCGCGTCGCTCTTTTAACTTTTAGTTTTAGTTTTAGTAGAGGTTTTACGGCGCTCGCAACTGCATAAGGTCATATGAGCGCCTGAAGATTAGAGGTGTTACAAGAGAGTAATAAACATAAAAAAGAAGAAGGGGAGATAAGGACGATAGATGTTTGATAGGAAAAAAGAAGCAAACCACACCAGAGCACCCGCCAACCTTTTAACTCTGTAACAACATAACGTACACATATACGCCAGACCATCATCAGACTAAGACCTATGTTAGTCAATGTTACGTCTCATTTCCAACCTTCACGTACAAATAAGCAACACAAATTTGCATAGTGAGTGGTTGGCGGGTGCTCTGGTGTGTTTGCTCCTTCTTTCCTATCAAACATCTATCGTCCATATCTCTCCTCCTTTTTTTGGGTTTGTTACTCTCTTGTAACACCTCTAATCTTCGGCTCTTATGTGACCTTATTGTTTTGCAAGTGCCGTAAAACTCTTACTAAAACAAAGAAATTGCAAGTTTTAGATAATGAAAACAGAATTGAAAGATTGGCATGTCGAACGAGGTTAAACATCTTTTTTTAAGTACCCAAGAGAGAGAGAGAGAGAGAGAGAGAGAGAGA
>NW_004799034.1:32691-34352 GCF_000002075.1 Aplysia californica | reverse complement strand
ACACACACACACACACACACACACACACACACACACACACACACACACACAATCTACTGACTACGACATTCAAGAAGATCTGACCACAATATTTCCCCCTCAGCCTGCGCTGTAACCATGTGGGGTGATGAGAAAAGAAAGATAAGAATAGATAAGATAAGATAAGATAAGATAAGATAAGATAAGATAAGATAAGATAAATAGATAATACTTCATTATCTCAAAGGGAATTTTTCTTGTCTGTACAGGACCGTAAAAACACATGCAGGTATACATACAAATTTATATTATATTATTCTCAGAACAAGTCTCACGTCTCATCACACAGACAAAATGTCTTGGGAGAACACTTCCTGTGGTCCTTTGTTTCAAGAGTGAGTCTGAATGTGACCGAGATTCTGTGAACGCAGGACAAACGAAACGGAAGAGCCTGCAGTGGTAAGACGAAAAAAAAGGAGTCGATTTGGGGGAGGGGGAGGGGGAAGGGAGGGAAAAGGGGGGGGGTCACTTAACGCTCCCACTCAACCAATCAAGAGCAGTATTTAGATCTAAAGTTCCATAATAACTTGATCGATGGTCAAATTCTTAGTTTCAGTAAGAGTTTTACGGCACTTGCAACACAATAAGGTCAAAGAAGTGCCGAAGATTAGAGGTGTTACGAGAGAGTAACAAACACGAAAAAGAATGAGGAGAGATAAAGGCGATAGATGTTTGATTGTTTGATAGAAAAGAAGGAGCAAACCACACCAGAGCACCCACCAACCACCTACGGACAGATTCTATTTCGGAAATGAATAATGGCATTGGGCAAAGATACCACACAAATGAAAGTTCACATTGGTGCCACCCCCCCACCCCGTCCATAAAAGAGGAAATAAATGCATTAAAAATATATATTAAAAAACACCAACCAGCCCCCCCCCCAAAAAAAAAACAACAAAAAAAAAAACAAGAAAAAACAAATCCTAATCCAGCAGTTAGATGGTGAGACGGGTTTTCAGTTTTCGTTAATTTGCTGTCACGCAAGGAGAGAACAGACAGAAAGAGAACTGGGGAAGGGGGGGGGGACGAAAACTGGGTCTCTGCTTTAAAGGAACGAATCTAAAGTATCCACTCACCGTCCAAGAATACAATCCCCTGAAAATACACACTCACGCAGCACACACGCAACACCACACAGCACAGAACAGCACAACACGACACGACACAACACACTCGTCCTAGTGTGTCGTGTGTTGTGTCCGTGTAGCGAAATCACAGCCCTGATGTGGTCGAGGTATCCGTCCGTTCTCCGAGTGTGCGGGATGGCGGTGCTGGACAAGTCCGGAAGTGTCAGAAGAAGAAGCAAGGGCCTGGGCTAGTCCGGCTGCCTGTGTGCGTCACAGCACCGCACGTGCCCGCCGACTCACCAGCACCCATGCCGATAGTGTGTGTGAGTGTGTGTGAGTGTGTGTGTGAGTGTGTGAGTGTGTGAGTGTGTGTGAGTGTGTGTGTGGGACGGGGGGGAGGGGAGGAGCAGGGGGAGACGCTCACCGAAACTCGCTGTCAAACCAGGAAGCGAATCCACCGGCTGTTTGGAGCGATGGTGGTGGTGGTGGTGGTGGTTTTGGTGGTGCTGGTGGTAGTGGTGGCTGTTCTGGTGATCACGGGATATATAGGTA
>NW_004799034.1:29358-31122 GCF_000002075.1 Aplysia californica | reverse complement strand
TACCAACTGAAAATATTAGGTGTGTCCCGCGCGCTCATATGACCTTATGCAGTTACGAGCGCCGTAAAACACTTTACCCCAAAAAAATTATTGAAAAAATCTTAGATATTGAAAATGAAATTTAAAAAACCAGGAAGAATTTAAACGAAGTCTTGATCTTTTTTAATCTTTAAAGTGCCCCATGACATCTCATCTTCAGGCGTCGGGAAAGGAGAACATTTTAGAGATGAAAACTTTCCGTCTTTCCGTCGCTATCTGGATTCGTACCCGGGACCTAGTGAAGGAGAGGCGAACACCCTAACCTCTAGGACACGAGAGCCCCCCACCCCTCCCCCCCACCTCAATTCTCAAGACTTACCCTCTTTGGGTTTTAATTTTAGTGAGAGTTTTACGGCACTTGCAACACAATAAAGTCATATAAGTGCCGAAGATTAGAGGTGTTTCAAGAGAGTAACAAACACAGAAAGAAGCAGTGGAGATAAGGACGAGGACGATAGATGTTTGATTGGAAAGAAGAAGCAAACCACACCAAAGCACCCGCCAACCACCCACATCCCCTGTGGGTGTGGGCCAGTTCTTAACCAACTGATCGAGAGAGGCGCGTAGTCGAGACACAATGCGGGAAAACCCCGACACGAAGAGTGGAGAAGTTGACAATGTCACGGCTATTTGGGTGTATCGCTGCGATTTTCTGTGGAAATTCATGATTGATCTTTTCTGTGTTTGAGTAGCACGAAATGAGTTGGAATGAATATGAAGTGGTATAGGTTTAATTCCCCTTTCAACACTGTTAGGTTATTTAAGAGGCGGGACCTCCGAGTTGAACGTCCATCTCCGAAAGGACCGAGCCAAAAGGGACATTCCTGTAAAGAGACTTTCCCAAGGACACAACGTCGGACCGAGCAGAGGCTCGAGCCCACGAACCCACAATCTCACGATTATGAGTCCGGTAGCCTAATACGGGGTGCCCACTACGGCTGGATCGGGCCGATCGCCCGACTCGATCGCCTGAAACTGAAAACAAACACGTTTGTTTTTGAGACGATCGAGTCGGGGTGATCGGCCCGATCGACCGATCCCAGCCTTAGTGGGCACCCCGTATTACCACGAGGCCACTGACGCCACTTGCAATGGGTTTTCAGTTCGTAAAACAAAAACATTTGTCAGCATTTTGCGAGATTAAACAAAACGCTATAGATCTATCTCTAGGTGGCCATTTTGACAATTAAAAAAAAGCTAACCTTCATCCAAATTCCGGAGGAAGAAGAAGACAGTGGAACATGCAGCTGATGTCATTATTTCCCCGGCTCGACAGATTCGAGTTTTTAAAGAGAGCCGGACAATTTGCAAACATTGACGAGGTTTTTGTTTTGGAAAAGGAAACTCACGCAACACGGGAGCCCAAATGTCCCCGTGAGTGATCGTAATGGAGATATTCTTAAAGCACGTGCACACATACACACACATTTGTAAAAAAATATGCTCTCTCTGCTTTCCAACCCCATCCCTCACCAAAACATTTCGTGTTTTTTTTTCTTGCTTTGTCTCTTCTAAATACAACTTTCAAAAACTCATTTCCCAGTTCCCATGTACTTCAGTCTCAAACAGCTCCAGTACCGTAGTTGACACTGAGTGGTATGTCGTATATGATTGTCCCTGTGACTGATCCTAAAGGAGAAAAACATTATAAACAGAAAGAACAGGTTATGATTTTTACGTCATTTTCTTCTTCTTTATTTCTATTTTTAGTTTGCTTTATCCCCC
>NW_004799034.1:25532-28443 GCF_000002075.1 Aplysia californica | reverse complement strand
ACACACAAACACACACACACACACACACACACGCACACCCTCTCTCTGTTTCTTTCTCTCTCTCTCTCTCAAACACACACACAAGCACAAGGAAGATCTACTAAATTATGAAAAGATTTCGGCAAGAAATTATCGCGATGTACCACGTCCACGAAATGTTAACGACGAGAAGACGACGGAGTACGACAGTAATTGTCGATCAGAGAAAAGATTATTTACTGTAGGGTGGTTCTCGCCTACATATCGGAGACACAAGCCCCCCCCCCCCCTTTCCTCCCAACGCAAAACCCCCCAAACCACTCCCAATACAACAACCACACACAATAAACAAGCAAACAAAAAACCCAATAAACAACAAGCGAACAGAAAACAACACACAAAGAAACAAAATGGTGAAATGGTATAGGTTTTACGCCCCTATCAACATTATTAGGTTATTTAAGAGGCGGGACCTCCGAGTTTAACGTCCGTCTCCGAAAGGACCGAGTCAAGTGGAAAATTCGTGTAAAGTGTCTTTCCTATCCCAAGGACACAACGTCGGGCCGTGCTGAGGCTCGAACCCGCAATCTCACGATTACCAGTCCGGTAGCCTAACCACTAGGCCAGTCAAACAAAACAAAAAAGCAAACAGTAACAACAAACAACAAACAAACAAACAAACAAACAAACGAACCACCCCCACCCACACCCCTTATCAAAACCGGTAGTGACATTTCTATTTGCATCACAAAGTACTTATTGCTGCTATTTTTAGACAATGACGTATCTTGCGAACAGCCAAGGATAGAGGCAAAGATTATTCTAAAACAACTCCCATCAAAGAAAGGAAACCAAACATTTCTATCAGCGGCGGTGGGGGACATTTATTACCAAAACGTGTATCGATTTTTCCCGGAGGCCTTTATCTCGTCGAGTGCACGATCCCTTCTGTAAGGGAATCTGCCGCCGATAGCTGGCTACTCTATAGCCTTTCAAGGACGACAACTTCTACTCTGGGGCATTTTCTTCACAATCAACAAATTTAAAAACAAAACAAAACAACAAGAACAAGAAAAAAAAAGTTCCCACTTCTCAAAGCTTTTTAGAACATCTAAGAGCCTGCCTGTTGGTACGAGAGTTTATGGACAGAATGTTGGGGATCGTCTGTGTGTGTGTGACGATGTGTTTCGATACCACAGGAGGGTACCTGAGTTTTTTCCTATCTGCAAGCTTTTTACTTTTCAACACGTGCGAATAAACATAATATTTTAGCACCAAAAGAGATTTTTTGTGGGCCGATATAGCGTGGCCTCATAACTATTTTTGTCCAAAGTGCCTCTTTACTTAAGTACACTTTGGACAATTAATGTATAGTACTGAGGCGACGATAGCCAGATTTCCAATGATTAGGTGCTATGTTAGGTCAAGCCTTCTATATGGCTGTGAATGCTGGACAATCACTAAAGACAGGGAAAATAAAATAGAGGCAACAGAAATGTGGTTTCTTAGGAGACTGCTGAGAGTATCATGGAAGGAAAAGAAATCAAATGAGGTAGTGCTTGATGAAGCCCACGTGGGACGCTCAATGTTAAAAACAATCAGGAAACGACAAATGCAATTTTTGGGACACCTGAATAGACAAAAGGGTCTTGAACATCTAGCTCTCACTGGCAAAATTGAGGGCAAGTGAGGCAGGGGTAGGCCCAGAACAACATACTTAGGGAACCTAAACAATTGGGCAACAGGGAAAGATCTGGGAAACGTAGTTGTTTTTTTTAGAGCATCCGAGCGAAGGAATGAATGGAGAACCATGATCGCCGATGTCTGTCGTAGATCTGGCACTGGATGATGATGAGGTGCAGATATAATTATAATCAGAGCTGTAAATTGCTACCTAAGAATTATAAAGTTCTTTCTGGTATTTTTGTCCGTTTTGAGTAATTAAGTTCATGAGGTCAGAAACCAATAAATGATAGATCTATTCGTAAGAGTAAGATTATTCGGAGACGTTATCAAAATATTCAAAGAATTACATTTCTCTCTCTCCCGTCTTTCTCTCTTTCCCGTCTTTCTCTCTCTCTCTTTCTCTCTCTCCCGTCTTTCTCTCTCTCTCTCTTTCTCTCTCTCCCGTCTCTCTCTCTCTCTCTCTCTCTCTCTCTCTCGCTACCACCTTCTCGTTGTCCCTACCCCCCTCCCACCACCCCCCTCTCTCTCCCTGTATGCGAATATAAACCTTGATTTAAAATATATAAGATCTTCAAGCAAACTTGACGCCTGTATGTAAGAACAAAACAGAACCAACTCCGTGAAATCACATTACAGTATTTCTACCTCCGAGCCAGGCGTCAGATCAGGTATAACACAGATTCGTAAATCTGAGAGGGGCTGTCATTCTGAAAAACCGAGTCTGCAGTTTCCAATAAACAGTCTGTGGTTTTATTTACTGGTGAGTTTTGCCTTTTTAAATCTTCCAATATGAAGGTCAGTGGAGAATGTTGTTCATCATATCCTGAAACCAGGTTTGACATGATCTAATACTTTCATCCCCCCCCCCCCCCCATCTTTCTTTTTCCACCAGCCACTCTACTTCCCCTTTTCCTCTCTTTCTTACTCTTTCTCCATCTCCCCTCATCTCATAATCTTTCTCCTCCGTCAGCCCCGCTCCCTTATTTTTTTCCCCATCACATTTGATTGAAAATACATTATTGAGGTAACTTTCTCTGATATTGCTTTCATTACCGCTAGTGTTACTTGATTCTGTTTCTAAATATTTCTTTTGTTCCAGTTTGCCGCTGCTGGTGTAAGTGATGCATCTTCTTTTCATCTGTTGTTCATATCTTCACTCACGCACCTACTCTTTCATGTGCACAGTTTCCGCACACGACCCGCACCAAACCCTCCGACTCACGCAGATCTCGCTCATCTCCCCCCC
>NW_004799034.1:24130-25186 GCF_000002075.1 Aplysia californica | reverse complement strand
GCCCCCAGTACTTGTCTATCCCGCATCATCAGATATTACATTACAGATTTTATCCAGACTTCCCAGATCCATCTCTCTAGCGGGAATAAACGCAGCGAGCCCATCGACACCTCAGCCCACGACACAGCGTCATTTCACCAACACCTAACTCAGAGGTTCTGATCGAGAGTTACCAATCGTCCTTATCTCCCCTCGCACCTTCTTTTCTGAGTTTGTTACTCTCTTGTAACACCTCTAATCTTCGGCATTTATAATTATGACAAAAAGGAGTGCCGTAAAACTCTTACTACAAGAAATCAAAAGTAGGCACTAGTTTAAAGTAACTTTGGTGATTTAGTACACCCAATCGAAACAATGAGAATAGAAAACGACATCAGTGAATACATGCAGAGTAAAAAAGGAGTCAGACAAGGATGTGTACTTTCTCCAGACCTGTTCTCCTTGTATAGTGAAAATATCATAAGACACATAGAAGAAATGCCAGGTATCTCGATAGGGGGACATAATACAAACAATCTAAGATATGCAGACGATACAGTCCTAACAGCAGAAGATGAAGAACACCTACAGAATCTATTGGAGATGTCACACCGAAATTAAAAGCGCCATTTGCCAAGCAAAAGCAACCTTCCTCAAAATGAAACAGATACTAACAAACATCAATCTGGCACTGGAAACGAGGAAAAGAGTACTGAAAAGTTACATCGAACTAATCCTATAATACGGGTGCGAAGCATGGACAATCAATAAACAGCTGGAAAGAACAATTGTGGCGACAGAGTTGTGGTTCATTAGACGCATGCTACGTATCCCATGGAGAGCTAGAAAAACAAATGAAGAAGTCTTGGTTGAAGCCAATTGTAGAAGACAGCTTGTGACGAATATAAGAAAGCGACAGACAAATTTCATTGGACACACAATGCGGAAAGAAGCATTGGAGAATTGTAACAACAGGAAAGTTTGATGGAAAGAGAGGCAGAGGCAGACAGAGGGAAAAGATACTGGGCAAGATGACAACATGGCTAGGAGCAGCAAGAACAACAGACACCATTGCTG
>NW_004799034.1:19930-20809 GCF_000002075.1 Aplysia californica | reverse complement strand
AATTTTAGAGAAGAAAATTTTTCGGTCGCTACCCGGATTCGAACCCGGGACCTTTGAATGAGAGGCCAACACCTTAACCTCTAGGCCACGAGAGCCCCGCAAATTACTCTGTAAAATTTCATCAATAAATGTTCTTTCGTTAAAAACAATTGAAGAAAAAAATTCAGTTCATACAATCAATCAATAATTCATTTACTCTTTTTGAGAGTGTCAGTGATAACTTCCATCATGCAGGGCACAGTCAAGGCCTGTGACAAATTGAGGCTGGGAAAGGGAAAGAAGAAGAAAGATAGAAAAAAAGAAAGAAAGAAAGAAAGAAAAAAAAAGTGAATGAAAGAAAGAGAGAATTAAATAGATAAAGAAAAAAGAAAGAAGAAAGAAAGAAGGAAAAGAAAGACAGAAAGAAAGAAAGAAAGAAAGAAAGAAAGAAAGAAAGAAAGAAAGAAAGAAATAGAATTAGTTTCGTATAACCCTCACCGGTGCAAAAAGAAGGTAAAACGAGGATCTAGTAGTCCTTGTCCGGATTTGTCTCCCTGTGGCGTTTTATTGGCTCCCCTTTGATTTATTTGACATACTATAGTGAACTGTTTCTCCAACCGAGACCTAAGTCTGGGGGGGGGGGAGAACAATCAATTATGACAATATTTCAACGAGCGAAAACAAATAATATGAAGACGAAGAGCGTCTCTCGTTGTCAAGGGATACAGCTGTTGTGAAGT
The DNA here is from genome assembly GCF_000002075.1 of Aplysia californica. Taxonomy (NCBI): domain Eukaryota; kingdom Metazoa; phylum Mollusca; class Gastropoda; order Aplysiida; family Aplysiidae; genus Aplysia; species Aplysia californica. Next base: position 20,090 of record NW_004799034.1, on the reverse strand, counting down.
GGGTGTAGGTGTGTGGGTGTGTGTGTGGGGGGGAGGGAGTCTGTTTTCCTTATTGGTAGCTTTGTCTTTCTCTCTATCTTCTTTTGTCTGTCCCTTTTGAATTTCTAGATAGATAGATAGATAGATAGATAGATAGATAGATAGATAGATAGATAGATAG
>NW_004799034.1:14091-15118 GCF_000002075.1 Aplysia californica | reverse complement strand
TCTCTCTCTCTCTCTCTCTCTCTCTCTCTGTGAGTCTTACGTGCTAATGTATCTCACACGGAACTGATGAGACACAATTGTTACGCTGGATTCGTTTGATCAAGGCACTTCAGTGACATTTTCAAACTTCTCCAAGGGCGCTGAAATTAGGGCTTAAGGAAAGAGCTTGGCTTTCTGTTTTCAGAACGTTTTAAATGTTTGTGCTATTTTTGTTACTTCAGAAGCAGCGAATATTTTTTGGTGAAATTTTCACCCTGATTCGACCAAATTTTTGCACGGTATTTTGTGCCGTCAAACTTCTAAATTTTTCTTCAAAACGTAAAATCTGACTAATAGTTGTCTAGCAACCACTGAGGTATCATTCTAGTTGTTATTTGATGTAGATACAATAAATAAACAAAACAAGCCAAGGACGTTAGGCGTAAAATTCTATTGAGCGTTTTCACCCTACCCGTGGGGAACTGTGTGCCACCACTTAACCCTATCCGTACGTCGTGTTTTACTATCGTATCCAAACGACGTGGGGAACTGTGTGCCACCACTTAACCCTATCCGTACGTCGTGTTTTACTATCATATCCATACGACGTGGGGAACTCTGAGCCTTCACTCTCAAAGAGGAAATTTACTCGTTAATCCGATCCGTACACTTTGCATAGCAGTCTGTCAAAATGATCTTTTTTAGAAATACCGAAAGCTTCAAAGAAATCTTCGCGCTAGAAGTATTCTAAAATGTGAAGAATACAACTCCGGGGGGTACAAAATGACCCCAGGGCGTACGGATAGCCTTTTAAATGTAACAAATTATTTATAAACGATCATCACAGTTTGTTACACTTCCTTCGTTTGGTCTCTATCTTCAATCAAACTAAGGTAGGGAGTTGGACTCCGCTGTGCAGATGTTCTTTCTATCACGTAGATCTGTCTCCTCTGTCGGCTCGAACCATACATCCCTCGGGGGCTCTCGTGGCCTAGAGGTTAAGGTGTTGGCCTCTTATTCAAAGGTCCCGGGTTCGAATCCGGGTAGC
>NW_004799034.1:8977-10182 GCF_000002075.1 Aplysia californica | reverse complement strand
CTTGGGAAAGGCACTTTACACAAATTTTCCTCACTTCACCCAGGTGAGAATGGGTACCCGGCCATAGACAGCAAAAGATCTTGTCAGTATGTTAGTGTTTTAGCGCCTATAGATGGCTGCTTGCACTGTATGCTTCCCAGGAAGTTGAGGTTGTTTCAGAATGCTCTCAGGTGTGCTGGGGTAATAGTATAGATTGTGAAGCGCATAGAGCTTGTTGAAGAGCGGGGACTAGCGCTATACAAATGTTATCTATTAAATGATAATTTGTGTCACGACACGTTGGAATCAGGTCTCGTCAAATTTTGGGTATGTAGAGTTATTTATTGGTATCACCTTAAAGCTTGTTCATTTGTCTTGCTTTGGATTTTTTAAAAGTATAAATTTGTCTTGAATAGAAGTCGAGATATTTACGAACGAAGGAGGTAGGGGGAACTTGGTTTCAGGGGTAACATTAGTGAGAAAATGGCCGCCAAAATTTAATTATTTCCTTAGCTTGAGAGTTCTAGGAAACTGAAAATTTACATTTTTGTGCCTTTAATCAACGTTTTTCATAAAATACACATAGAAATGTGTTCTAATTAATATACATGAAAGGTGTTGAGCCAAAAAACGAAAATTAATTTGTTTTTTAAACCTGCGGAAAAATGCCAGTTTCTTAACTAATGTTGACAAGCGCCTGATTTCCCCACGCAGCCTCACAAATATTGCCCCGTTCTGGACTGATTGTAGAGCAGGGTAATTTGTAAACAGAAATCTGTTATTTACAGTCGGTACTGTTTTATTTAATGCACAAACGCCAGGCGCTGTAGGCCTATTTGCTTATTGTACATATATATTTTAGTATGAAAAAAGGACGGATTAAGAGATAGGAGCATCTACTTAGAAATACAGAGGCAAATAAAAAAAAGGGGTGGGGGGAGGGGATAGTAACCGTCGTTATAAGATACATTTGGTTTAAAAAGGGACGGATTTCGAGAAATCTGATTAGAGAAAATAGAGCCAAGAATGAGAAACAAAGGATACATCTATAGCTCTTCTTTTTAAAAGGCGAAGACCTTAACCTGTAGGCCACGAGAGCTCAGCGGCGTGCGGAAGTGACCGCTCCCTTAAGGTGACAATCCATATGTGCGGGACGGCAGCGGCAGCGGCACAGCAACGGGACGATATGTGCGGTACCGCAAGTCACATTAAATCCATATGTGCGG
>NW_004799034.1:6597-7906 GCF_000002075.1 Aplysia californica | reverse complement strand
TCCCCCCCCCCCCCCCCCTCTCTCTCTCTCTCTGTCTCTCTTCTTTCCCCCCTTTCTCTTTCTCAGTCTCCCCTCTCTCTTCTTCTCCTTCACTTCGTCTCTCTCTCTAATTCCTTTATTCTGTTTCTCACATTCATTCATTTCTTCTTGCGTTCATTTCTTCTTCTCCTTCTTCTTCTGATACACAAACGTTCAAGCAGTAGACCACGATCTAACGACGGTGGTTAGTCCCATTTGTTGTTCCGTACACAAAAGATAAGGGAGTGTTGAGTTGTTAACAAAATGTAATATACAAACTCAAGACGCTAGTCCTTAACATAACGCCATCCGTCAATGTCAAATCAGTGTATCGAAATTCTATGATCTTCTTCAGAGGGTATAGTAATTTCACACCTCTCCTCACACCCCAAAGAACGATTCATGCACTGAGAATAATGTGCGGAATATAGAGTCTAGATCTACAACTTCACTTACAAAAGACGAAATGGAAAGACCACTCCAATAGTAGACGAAGCGCAGAAGCGTGCCTTTCTTTCGAGCTGATACAAGAAAAGAAGCAGCCCTCTCGCTCAATGTGCATTACTACAACAATAAAGCGCACACAGACATTCATAAAGTAAAGCTGGGACAGTTATTTTTAGTTACCACGCGCCGCGCAAGTAGCAGGTGAAGCCGACCATACCTGAAAGAGGCCCGATTGAAGCGGTGGAGAGAAAGAGAGAGAGAGAGAGAGCGAGAGAGACAGAGAGCCTTGAGGGCTTGGTGGTAAGGTGTGTCACCGAGTTAGGTGTGTCTTTGCGTGTGGGTGTGTGTGGGGTCTTAAAACAAGCTGATATAGGCTCTCCTTCTCTGTATGTGTGTGTGCGCGTGTGTTGGTCGTTACCACACTTTGTGTTGTCTTGCACAGCGAAGACAGAACTAGATTCTACACACACAACGCAGCTGATTTCTAAACAACGCAGTTCTTGCACCTATTGTCGTCGCGTTGGATCGCCTGGTTCACTCAACACACAACACACACACATAACCTAAATCTAGCTTGTGTCGTTGAGCCGCAAAGTGTGTTAGTGTTACGACTGATGGATCGAATGTAGCCATCGATGTTTGCTTCATTGATCTGAGGTGAGCGATTCGTGTACATATCAATACGCTAATGGTAGTTGACCAAAACAAACTTTTCCCTATCGTCAGTTTCCGAGTGAGTGAGTGAGATGTTGATGTTTTCATTTGGTCGTTAACACAGGTAGGTCCTGATTTTAAAAATGTTTTGTCTTAATTAACAGAACTGCTAGATTCTACTCCCCCCCCC
>NW_004799034.1:1386-3276 GCF_000002075.1 Aplysia californica | reverse complement strand
TACTTGCCCTGACTCGGACTCCACTGACAAACAAAGACTCGTCAACGCCTGCGACGTGTTGACAACACCACAACCACCACTACAACAACAACCACAACCACAACCACTACCACACTCACTACAACCACCACCGCCACTACCACCACAACCACACCCTGATTATTTTATCGCCCGTACTTCCCAACAACAAATCATGACAAGAACAAATCACAACAGCAACATCAACAAATCACGACAACACCAACAACCACTCACTCCGTCTGTACCTGGTCGTAGAACCCCGTAGCCCACAGAGATCAGACAACAGCCTACAGCTTTGTACTACACGGAGGTCGACGGACTTTCAAGAACAAACACACAACAAAGGGAGTGAGATATCTTTCCAAACAAACGGCTTTAGACAGGTTGATCTGAGCTGTGACTGAGTGTGAGGCGTGAGGTACTTCTCGCGTACCCCCCCCCCACACACACACACACCCTAAACCACCACCACTCCATAGTTCACGGGCCACGGAGTTTTCATTCACCAGCTCAGTTCTGCCGAAGAAAACGGGAGATATTTATTTATTTATTATTCACCTCAGTTCTGTCTAAGTTGAGGGAAGATATTATTTATTTATTTATTTATTTATTTCAGAAACAGACGACTGAGAGGCTCTGAAGGCAGAGGGTTCGAGACTGGTGTTTTCCAAGACGAACAGCTTTATTCCTCGTGTTGTTGACTCGGGAGTAAGACCTCACTATCAACACAAACGTGAGCACACACGATAACGTGAGTACACATTGTCGCGAGCACACACTGTCGTGAGCACACACCAGCTAGGTCTACTGGATCAGAGGACGTGCAAGCGCTCTGTGGAGTTGTTGTGACCACTTTCGCTGCGTGCAGGAGTATAGCAGTATTGTAATAACTGTCACAACGCCTTGTCTCAGCATTCTGTGAGGAAATTTTCGTTGAGTGCAGGACTGTAGTGGTATTGTAAAAGCTGTTACAACACTTTTTGTCTGCAGATCAACATTCAAAGTGGAAACTCTCGCTGCGTGCAGGATATAGCAGTATTGTAAGAACTGTAACAACACTTTGTCTTTACGTTCTGTGTGGAAACTATCGAGGTGTGTCGAGTCGGAACATTCTGTTACAATCTTTCTTCTGACTGGATACGTTCACATTGGAGTACGATTAAGCGCAGAGTTCTAAAACCTTTTGGGAGAATCTGAAGCTCGTGAGAAGAACCAGACACAGTTACAACAAATCTTTCTTTGACCGCCTACAAAGCTACCAGTTTCAGCGTCTTTGTTCATCTGACAGGATTGTTTTCTTTGGAGTTGGATAGAGCTCGTGGATTGTTTGTGTTTTCTTCATACAGCGTAGTGTGTGTGTGTGTCAGAAGTTAAGTTTTCAATACCAACTGTGTTTGTGTGTGTCAGAAGTTAAGTTTTCAATACCAACTGTGTTTGTGTGTGTGTGTCGGAAGTTTATTTTCTACATACATCCTGTCTGTGTGTTTCAGAAGTTTGTGTTCAACACCAACTGTGTTTGTGTGTGTTACTAGTGTGTGTTCTACATTAACGGTGTTTGTGTAAACCACCTGTGTGTGTTACTTTGTGTGTATTTGTGAGTGTGATAAGTTCTAAATCCCCGTGAGGACATAGCACCCTGCTCACAGACGTCACAGATCTAGCTCCCCAAGATGGCGTGTGGGTTCGGCACGCTGGTCGTCTCCATGCTCATCCTGTTCGCTGCTCTAGCACTCACCATCGTGGCCGCCATCACCAACTACTGGTACGTGGTGGAGTCACGTGACATCACCAGCGAGGAGGTGAGGAGGGCCAGCAACTACCACTTTGGCTTCTGGATGAAGTGCTACGACGAGGAGCCGCCCAAAAGTG
>NW_004799034.1:0-1286 GCF_000002075.1 Aplysia californica | reverse complement strand
GTATTGTAATAACTGTCACAACGCCTTGTCTCAGCATTCTGTGAGGAAATTTTCGTTGAGTGCAGGACTGTAGTGGTATTGTAAAAGCTGTTACAACACTTTTTGTCTGCAGATCAACATTCAAAGTGGAAACTCTCGCTGCGTGCAGGATATAGCAGTATTGTAAGAACTGTAACAACACTTTGTCTTTACGTTCTGTGTGGAAACTATCGAGGTGTGTCGAGTCGGAACATTCTGTTACAATCTTTCCTCTGACTGGAAACGTTCACATTGGAGTACGATTAAGCGCAGAGTTCTAAAACCTTTTGGGAGAATCTGAAGCTCGTGAGAAGAACCAGACACAGTTACAACAAATCTTTCTTTGACCGCCTACAAAGCTACCAGTTTCAGCGTCTTTGTTCATCTGACAGGATTGTTTTCTTTGGAGTTGGATAGAGCTCGTGGATTGTGTGTGTTTTCTTCATACAGCGTAGTGTTTGTGTGTGTCAGAAGTTAAGTTTTCAATACCAACTGTGTTTGTGTGTGTGTGTGTGTGTCAGAAGTTTATTGTCTACATACATCCTGTCTGTGTGTTTCAGAAGTTTGTGTTCAACACCAACTGTGTTTGTGTGTGTTACTAGTGTGTGTTCTACATTAACGGTGTTTGTGTAAACCACCTGTGTGTGTTACTTTGTGTGTATTTGTGAGTGTGATAAGTTCTAAATCCCCGTGAGGACATAGCACCCTGCTCACAGACGTCACAGATCTAGCTCCCCAAGATGGCGTGTGGGTTCGGCACGCTGGTTGTCTCCATGCTCATCCTGTTCGCTGCTCTAGCACTCACCATCGTGGCCGCCATCACCAACTACTGGTACGTGGTGGAGTCACGTGACATCACCAGCGAGGAGGTGAGGAGGGCCAGCAACTACCACTTTGGCTTCTGGATGAAGTGCTACGACGAGGAGCCGCCCAAAAGTGAGTACATTATACTCACGTCTGTTAGAAAGACTTCCGTAATGAGAGACCATCCCAGCAAACACAAGAAAGAAGAGTCCTAGATCTAACAAACCTAACCCTAACCCTAAACCTTGACCCAACCCCTACCCCTATCCTTACCCAACCCCTACCCTATCCGTACCCCTAACCTTACCCCTTACCCTAACCCTGACCCTTACCCCAACCCTCTATTCTGCTCTGTATAGTGGTCGCTCGTTACGGAATTCCTCCCAGTCTGTTATTCTTTTTACGTTAGTTAGATTTGATAAAAATATGTGGGGCTAGGAGGAGGAGGAGGAGAGAGAGAGAGA
>NW_004799033.1:38169-39264 GCF_000002075.1 Aplysia californica | reverse complement strand
TGATGACGTTGTTGTTGTTTTTGTCATCGTAGTTGTTGCTGTTGCTGTTGTTGTTGATATTGTTGTTCTTGTTGTTGTTGATATTGTTGTTCTTGTTGTTGTTGATGATGTTGTTGTCCCGACCGGGACAACTCACCCTTTGATTTTTACTTCTGTTTTATCTCTTTATCCCCTACACCCTTCCCTCTCTCTTTTCTTTATCACTCTCTGTATTTGTCTCTGTCTCTCTCGCACTAGAGCCAGGCAGGATTAGGCTAGCTTACAATCTATAGGGCCACAGCAGCCCGTGATTACTATTAGTTTGTTTGTTTGTTTGTTTGTTTGTTTGTTTGTTTGTTAGCCCGTCTCCGACAGGATTGAGTCAAATATGTAAATTCTTGTAAAGGAGGTTTCCCACCGACACAACGTGCAGAGCCTTGAGCCTCGAACCCGAAAATTCACGATTACGAGTCCGGTTGCCTAACCATTAGATTACCAATGCAATCTAAAAAGATAAGAGTTTGAGTAAATATCAGAAGCATATTATGGAAACAATAACGGTTATATAGCCCGGGGAAGATGTTAGACAGATGGAAACAATAGAGGGAAAGAAAAGAGGTAGGACCTACCAGTGACGCAATCCTACCGCCCGCCAAAAAAGGGGAAAAGAATAAAAATAAGAACCATCACAACAACCTCACAAAATAACGTCTCATTCATGTACCCGGTCCCCTTGGGACGTCTGGTATTGAAAGATAACACTTTAAAGACAGAAACACACATACGTGGGCACGCACAGGAAAGCAGATTATATGGGGAGGGAGAGGGGACAGGGGAGAGAGAAATCTGAAAAGGGAGAAATACTATCAGGCGGTCAATTACAGCTTAAAAATTGGGTCGTTCCTTCATTTCTTTTCTTCTCCTTAGTCTTCTTAGCACATACCAAACGTATTCTCATACGGCAGGCAAACTGTAGCTTGCAGCACAAGAGACGAGGGGGAGGGGGTGTAAAGGGATGCGGGGATTAACAGGGAGAAAGAGAGTAGAATGAGACTGGGGATGCAAAAAGAAAAGATGGGAGAAAATATGAGACATGGTGAGGGGAGGGAGGGGGAG
>NW_004799033.1:33410-34494 GCF_000002075.1 Aplysia californica | reverse complement strand
CTCTCTCTCTCTCTCTCTCTCTCTCTCTCTCTCTCTCTCAGCCAAAAACAAAGACATAAAAGAACATAATTGCGCCATAAATTGTCTGATACAAAAATCTACGTTCCTAGAAAGCTATGCCCTGACTTCTTCCACTTTGCCACAAGCATGAATATTGCAGAACGAGAAACAGACGGAGACATGTCGGAGCGCGGCGCCATGAAATGATAATTCCTGTTGCGCAAGCACAAGTACGACCATTAAAATATCGAACAGAACAGAACCATTGATAATTTATTTATAGAGGCACAGACGGTTTACGTTTGGAGGCTGTTTAAGTTTAAGCACGGTATTTGTCTTCTGTTTCTCGATTTAGTTTCCTGTGTACGTTTATAAAACTTGAACGTGAGATTAGTAGCTAAGATTGTGTCTAAACTATGTCTATCACTATGATCACTTCTACCATCATCATTATTGCTATTATACAGCTTTCATCATCTTCCCCATCCGCAATAACAACACTGAGCTCAGCAGTAGTAAAATCATAATATAATATTGAAATATGAAGGAATATTTGAGTACACATTAACAAACCGGGGTTTGTTTGTTTGTTTTAGTGGAGGTTTTAGTGGAGGTTTTACGGCGCTCGCAACTGCGTACGGTCATATGAGCGGCAGAAGATTAGAGGTGTTACAAGAGAGTAACAAACATTAAAAAAACAAGAAGGGGAGATAAGGATGGTAGATGTTTGATAGGAAAGAAGGAGCAAACCACACCAGAGCACCCGTCAACAGCCTACAAACTGGGGTTTATGGTGAAGATCAGGCGCTTCGCTGTCACACGCAGGAGACTCGAGCTCGATTCCTGAGTGGAAAGAATACATTTTTGAGTATCTTGGTCTGTCTGCTTGGATGTTGTACCCCTCTCTGCTTGGGCATGCCTGAACAGGCTGGGTCGGAAGCCCGCTTCCATAATGATCTAAACTGTGTCGATATGGGCGTAAAGACACCCACATTCAAAAATAGAAATTACACATTAACAATTAGTGTACTCTCATGCTGTCTATCGGGTCAATCCGGGCTGAGAGAGTGAAAGAGAGGGGGGG
>NW_004799033.1:30995-32891 GCF_000002075.1 Aplysia californica | reverse complement strand
AGAGAGAGAGAGAGAGAGAGAGAGAGAGAGAGAGAGAAAAGCCTCATTCTTTTCACAATTGTACCTAGAATAGGCAGACGTTTCACCTGCTTTTTCTAACATCTAAAATTTGAATTTCGGCAAAATATTTTGTCGAGCACATGCAACCTTTATCACAACACATTATGTATTGTGCAATATAAAATGTTTATCAATTACAGGCTGCTATTTGTCCTTCCACTTTTACAGAGGGAGTCCCACTTAACTTCTGTGTGGGTGCCTTGAGTGGAGAAAAAAATGCCACCGCGGCAGCTGTCAATAATAAGAAGTATGCTCTTTATGTGTCATCTCTGCAATTTCGCGGTTTTTTAACCAGAAAATTTGGAGAGCAGATAGGCGTAAAGTCACGCACGATCGTGTTGATACCATGCTGGCGCTGGCAATGATATTTTTGTTTCGATTTCACAGACTTAAGCGCAGTTTATGATGCGTGCAGTTTCAACACGACAGCTCCCAAAACCTAGACGGAACGTTTCTGCAATGACGGTAGTTTGTGTAGGGTTTTTGCGTAATGGCTGGGTTGCATGAAGTATGGTGTTAAAGGTCAGTGTTTCAAAGCAGATGTGAGTGAAGATCGTCTGTTTAATGTTATCATTATTTGTTTGAGTAAAGAGAAGCACATCGACATGATAATGGTCATTTAGTGCAGATGAAAAATAAGACACACACAGACAGAAACAACAGAGGAAAAGTACCTACCAGTGGTGCTTTCCAACCACCCACTAAAGTTACATTAATTGTACTGTAAACATTGGTATAGACGGATAAGGAATCGGAATGGCATAGCTAATAATATGAGCATCGGTAAGTATGATATAGGTACAGGGTAGTGTGGTGTTGGGCTGGAGCGGTGGGAGAGAGGTGCAGGATGGGGTGGGGGAGGGGTTGTGTCGTGTGTCCTGTATGGGGTAGGTATTGCCTCCGAATTTACGTCAATATCCGATCTTACCCAGTCAACGGGTAAAAAGTCCTGAAAAACTCACTGTACGACAAAAGATCAAAATCATACGTATACGAATTTTGTTTTAGTAAGAGTTTTACGGCACTAACAACACAATTAAGTCAGATACATTCCGAAGAGTAGAGGTGGTACAAAACAGTAATATACATTTATTTTTAAAGAAAAAGATAAATGTTTGAAAGGAAAGAAGGACTAAACCTCACAAGACCACACGCCAAACACCTACAACAGGAGTCTGAAACAAGATCATCGCCATAATAGTCCATCATGACATAAAGCTAACATCTCGCTGGTAAACATTGGGATTTTAACAACAAACAAACAAACAAAACAAACTATTTTTAGCTATGAATAGAAGAGTAATCGTCAAGCTTTTCGCCATTGTATGCAAAAATGTTTTACATTGTGTTGATGGGGGCTTCAGAAAATAAAAATTGACTACGGTTACTTCCGTCAAAATAGCAAATTAAAATGTACAAAAACACGGAAATCCATTTTGGAAAGCAGTGTGCGATAATAATCATAAACGGATTTGACACTAATATTAATTACCGGAGTACATTAGCACCTCAAAGGTCCAGCAACATTGATTAATATATTTTTAGCCAAACCGTTTTGACCGTACGTCCCCAATCTATTCTCAGAAATTAAATAGAATTATTCTGAGTGCTGTTAGAATGTTCTCAACAGAAATTAAAGACAAACAGAATATTCATTCTTTATTTTCCCATGTCCCATTTTCTTTCAAGTACTCCTATTCCTCTTGCCTCGCTCATTACCTTACAGTTTGTTTTTTTCTGACACCCACTCCCCTCAAACGTGCGCGCGGGTAATAACACACACAAACAAACAAACATACATGTACACACATACATACACATTGAGAGAGAGAGAGA
>NW_004799033.1:28247-30579 GCF_000002075.1 Aplysia californica | reverse complement strand
CACCTCTAATCTTCTGGCGCTCAAATGACCTTATGCAGTTGCGAGCGCCGTAAAACCTGAACTAAAACTAGAAAACAGAGAGGGGAAGGGAACCCTGTCCATAAGTGTGTATTATAATATTCTAGACTATCCACTCTAACCAACCTCCGGTTCACTAAGGAGCGCACAATATGACATAATTTGAAGTAAAATGACAGTTTTTATATAAAAAAGGGGGAGGGGGGGTGTTGTGCGCGCATTCTATTAGTGTTATCCCTTCATGTTGGCGGACTTGGTGTGCACCAGAGCAGCCGAGTTTTGTAGGGAGCAAAAAGTGGTAGGGAGCAAAAAGTGGTAGGGAGCAAAAAGTGGTTGCCATGACAGTGACAAGTCTAGTTTTTGTTTGTTTTGTAAGTGTTTTACGCCGCTCGCAACTGCATAAGGTCATATATGAGCCCGCGCGACACATTAAATATTTTCAGTAGGTAGGAAATTTTGAATTTTGCACGGGTGGCGGCCGAAGCTTTCTCTTATCGATTTTAGACAACCAAGGGATCTTTAATGAGCGCAACTTGCACACAGGACCTCCGAGATTTTTCACCCTTGTCCGAGAAGGCATAGTATAGAGCTTTCCTACCAGGGGTGTGGCTGAAAGACAGCAGTAAGGAGCCAAGGAGAAGCAGTAGAAAGGTTGCAAAAAGAGTCAGGAGCCTAGAGAGGGGCCAAAAGGAGTTGAAGGGGTGGGGGCAGAAAGTGGAGGCGAAAGCAGACAACAGAAAATTGCTAGAGAGCAGGAAAGGAGGTGAAATGACACACTTTTAGAGAAGAAAATGTTTCCGTTGCTACCTGGATTCGAAGCCAGGGCCTTTGAAAAGGAGGAGAACACCTTAACCTCTAGGCCAAGTCTAGGATATATTCAAGTCCAAAATTACAAAAAATGAGTTACCCCAATATTGGCCCTGTCGACATAGATACGTCAAATTCATAGCTTCAGTTAGTGCAACATTACTTGTTACAACTGATAAAAGATATAGAGAATTTCAATTTTTTTTAAAAGTGGTATCAGTTAGAAATCTACAAATCTGACCCCTTCTGTTGATTTGTAGCAGATGTCTCCATTCGGATACTGCGAGAAGTCAGCGGGCTTCACATAATATTATCATTTTCTTTTCGGCCGAGGTGAACTCACTTCATAACATCATGAAAGTACTTTACCGGGTGGAAATATTCAATTCCATACTTGTTAATAAATTTACGGACATATTTCTGCGTTTTTGTTAAACAATGGTAGTTGCCTGAATTATAATTAGCTTTACAATCGATTAATCGATTGGAGGGAAATATTTAAAAGTTTTATTGCAGCAATTTAAATAACGTCAGATGCAAGCTGCTTCTGGTGCGCCTTTCATGGTTAAATCGTGCAGAGTGAGATACGGCATTCCAGTAGAAAGAGATAAAATGACATTCCACGGACAGGAATCGAACTCATGTCCTTAGAGTGAAACAGCCAAAAATATCAGTATTTGATTCGTTGATCTGTCTTTTCATAAGATGCATTAAGACCCAAAAAACGTTCCTAAATAGAGGAACTTCGTTAAATATTTACGGTATGTAATGCAAACAACACCGAACCATACATACCTTGTAAATAAGAATGAACAGGTATGTATGTGAGTGTGTGTGTGGGGGGAGAGAGAGAGAGAGAGAGAGAGAGGGAGAGGGGGTACGGGAAGAGAGAGAAAAGGGGGGACGGGACGGTATGTTCAAGAATTCGCCTAATTTCACAAATTCTCAAGGCTTTTCACATAAAAATATAATTCAACTCTGCCATTTCGGAGATGGACGTCAAATCGAACGTACAGCCTCTTCCGTTGACGAAAAAGAGAGTAAAATCCACGCCACCCCATACTATGTTGTAGAGATAATTGGCGGCATAAAGGTCAGAAAATACTGACCTAGTACTGAATTCATTCTTGGGAGACTAAAACACCTTCAGAGACCCACCCTTCCCCACCCCTCTGGGCAAAATAACCCCCAACAAAACAAAAAGTAAAAAAATGCCAGTCCTCTCCTTTTTTCCACTAATTTCCCAATCCCACTCCATCCATACGCCCACTCTCTTTCTCGGACTCACGGCCAGAGTACCAACCACATTGCAATCGATTTCCCACGAAATGTTGGGGAAACGTTAAAAAAATTCGAAATTGGTGGAGGAGAAGGCAAACCACGATGCTGGGGTAATTGAGGAACTACAGGATATAACTACCACAAATCTCAGACCCGATGGGGACTGAGTGGGGGAGAGGAAGCACGAACTCTTCAACTCTCTCTCTCTCTCTCTCTCTCTCTCTCG
>NW_004799033.1:23349-24952 GCF_000002075.1 Aplysia californica | reverse complement strand
ATACATACATACATACACACATACACACACACACACACACACACATACATACATACATACATACATACATACATACATACATACATACATACAACAACAACAATAACAACAACAATAACAACAGCAACAACAACAACGACAACAACATCAAATGCCGATAGGCACTGTCGTCCATTAGCACCTCGGGGATTGTTTCCTTTGAGTTACATAAGCACAAAGCCTTCGACACCCTCTACAGCCAGCCAGGGTTAACAGTAAGCAGGACGAACAGACACAAAAGGGGGTAGTAAAAAGAGACGGCATTACCGACGTGTCCAACAAGCCGACGACCCCGTTTGTTAGTCGTTTCGATTTCCTTTTTTTTCTTCTCTCTTTTGAAAGTCAGTAGAAAGCTTAAGTTTTCGGGGCAAATAAAGAAACCGTTATGTTATGGACGTAACCGTCCTGGAATCAACGTGTTGAAAAGACTTGTGCTTACAGCGAGCGTGTCTAAGAGACTAAAGAGTCTAAAGGTTACTATTTGCCGTTGCCTGTTTTTGCTAATGTCGTTGCTGGCGTTGTGGTTCTTGTTGCTGCAGTGTTTGTTGCCGTTGTTGTTGTTGTGATGGTGATGGTACTTGCTGTTGTTGTGATGGGGTGGCTGAGGGTGTGATTGTAGTTGTTGTTGTTTATGATAATGCTGTTGTTGTTGTTGTTGTTGTTGTGTTGCTGTGTTGTTGTTTTATAGTATTTGCAACACAATGACGTCATATAAGAGCCAGACATTAGAGGTGTTATTACGAGAGTGTAACATACAAACAAAAGGAGCAGGAGAGGTAAGAATGAAAGGTGTTAGATGGGAAAGAACGAACAAACCATACCAGAGCATCCGCCAAGATCCACAGATCAAACAAAAACAATGTTAACAACAAATAGAAGGCAAATTAACCCTTAAGCAAACCACACTAGACCAGCACCCACATCCCACCCCATCACCAACAGGGAATAAAATCGTCCAGGAAAAAACCAGACCTTGTTTTGTTTTAATAAGAATTGTACGGCACTTGCTACCCAAAAAGGTCATATAAGTGCCGAGAAGTGTTACAAGAGAGTAGCATACACAAAAAAAGGCGGGGAGATAGAGACGATAGATTTTTTTTTTAAGTAAGAAGGAGCAGCAAACCACACCAGAGCACCAGCCAACCACCCACAAAACCAGACCGTCTTGTGGTACTCCCTCACGTCTTTAGAGCAGGCCCCGACACAGTGACAGGGCCAATCAAAGGGCGTCCACACCAGCAGGAGAGACGGGCATTGAGAGCCTGAAACCTCACGGGTCCCTCTGGCCGGGATTGGCTTCCCAGATTGCGGGTTCCTTTTCTTGCTTTGTCTGCGTGTACGGAAGAAATCAACATCGTCAACCACCCCCCCCCCTCAACCAACCTCCCTTTCATACTTTTCCAGAGAATGTCATAATACTACTATGACTGTGGAACTAGTAAAGGAAACCTGTGGGTGGTTGGTGGGTGCTCTGTTCTTTCTTTCCTGTCAAACATCATTTCTCTTTATCCATCCTTTTCTTGTTTATTTGATACTCTCTTGTAACACGTTCAATCTTCGGCAC
>NW_004799033.1:18557-19742 GCF_000002075.1 Aplysia californica | reverse complement strand
TAGCGCGCACCACACGAATTCATGACTTTCGTGATTTTTAAAGAAATCCGCAAACTCAAGTCGTTCGTGCAATGTTAGTACTACTACATCATAGGCTACTAAATTCTATTCGAAAAGCAGTATACTCAGAACTAATTAGATGACGGATTTCACTGATTGTACTCATTTTAAGTACAATATGTAGTTAATCAGACGGTTCACCTCCGTCAACACTAATAAATGGAATCAAAATAGATGCCAAGATTTTAGTCTAGTATTATTAAACGTTTTACGGGACTTGCAACACAACAAAACAAGGTCCTAAAAGTCCCGAAGATGACGGGTGTTATTGGAGCGTAACAAACACCAGAAAAAAATCGGGAGAGGTAAGTAAGGACATTATAGGTTTGATAGGAAAGAAGGAGCAAACCACGCCAGAGTACGCGCCAACCACCCACGAGCCGACATCATGAAATCGGGATCAAAATACCAGTCGCAGATGCCAATATTTTTAACTTTTCTAGAAAATGCAATTTCCAATTCCCACATCACCAGATCCCCCGGAACAGCCGCCAACCTCACTTATAGACGTTGCATTTCCTGCCAGAATGACCTTTGTTTTCTCCTCATCTAAAATCAGTTTATTTTTGGTTCATCTTCTTTTTCACGGAGATAATACAGCTTTCAGCACGACGGACAACAATCAGAAAGGTGGGTATCGTCGGCATAGAAAACATATGTAAGCCCTACATACTCTGACGCATCGAATAAAAGGGGGGGGGGGTAGACAAGTGGTCCAAAATTAATAAACGGAGGGGGTTGAAATAAAAGGGGTGGCACATTCAACCTCATACCCCTGTACTATTAAGAACAAATCTGTTTTACTTCTCCTGCAGTGAATAAAAGAACAAGAGATCAAGAGATTTTAGTGAATTTAGTAAGTTACTGTGACAACTTTTCCCATTTAGGACCAACCAGTTTCATTAAAAAATATAAACCAATGTACAAAAGTTTATAAAAAGCACAGAAAATTGAGGTAGCCAACCCGGTACCGGTAGTAATACTGGGGGTAATTTGCAATTTACAACAACAACAAAAAGAAGTTTCATTCAGATATCTAGATTCTAGACATAATGATTCACATGATCGTCGGTCATGGCAAGCTGGAAAATAATAAACTGATGGGGGGCAGGGGGGGTTACAGAT
>NW_004799033.1:16752-18448 GCF_000002075.1 Aplysia californica | reverse complement strand
GGGGTTACACGCTTATAGGATACCTTAGAGTACAGGCCAAATTGTCTAAAACAGCAACTCATTTTCAAGGAGAACCAATGCCGTCTTACTTACACAGGCGGCCGTTTTATACAATGTGTTATAATGTAAAACACAAAAAAAACGCACGATGGGAAATGGGGAACGGTCGTTTGTGCTGGCGTTTGTCTTATACAGGTGGCCGTTAGAACAGGTTCGACTATATTTCTTTGACAAGTGGTTGAATATCAATGGTGAACAAAACTGGACCAAGGACTGAGCCCTCGCGGAGCCCATACAAAAGAACATGGTCTAATGAGTCCTAGTCACAAGAAAAAAGAACATAAAGAACAAAGGAATAGAAAAGAAGTAGAACCTACAAAAGAAGCCACTCTTTGACCTCTACTGAAAGCAATCCCTTTTCCTCTGGACGTGGGAGGAAAATCAAACACGACTGGACAAAGCTGCGGCCACAGAGACATAAAAGGTCAATACTTTACTCCAGAGATCGAAACGCACAGGGTCATAAACGACTCAGAACCACAGGTAAAAGAAAAACAAATCAATACAGACGATCCACCAGTATTGTTTAAAAAAATGGGCATTTATCAACGCCAAGAATTGTTCGTCCGAGCTGAAAGAAAAGAGAAGATTGTTGGCACACAGAGTAAAGATGGGCAAAATCCGGATAATCTATAAGGATAACCGGATAATTCTCAATGAATCATTATCCGAATTCCGACTCTTAACTCTCTTTCCTGACCGGTTTGCCGAAGTGGGTGCACCCATTTGTTGAAGTAGTGCTAACCAGTTTGTCGAAGTGGTTCTAACCCATTTGCCGAAGCGGTTCATATCATAACATTTGCCGAAGAGATGCACTAATATATTATCCAGATTTTTGCTGAAGCGACTCATTGCCCAGCAATGAGACAGAAGCACAAGGTGAAAAGTTCTGAATAAAGAGAAGCACACCGGCACAATACCAGCCATTTAGCAATGGGAAAAGAAAACCAGACGGACAGAAACAGCAGAGAGATTTGTGTGTGTATGCAAAAGCTTTTTGGAGGGGTTTTTTAGTTTTGTGAAAGTTTTACGGCACTTGCAACACAATGAGGTCATATAAGTGCCGAAGATTAGAGAGGTTACAAGAGAGTAACAAACAAACACAAAAAAGAAGGAGGGGAGATAAAGACGATAGATGCTTGATAGGAAAGGAGAAGCAAACCACACCAGAGCACCCGCAAACCACCCACTAGTAAAAGCTTTACAGCACTTGCAAAACAATAAGGGCATATGGGTCCGAAGATAAGCGATGTCACAAGAAAGTAACAAGCACAAAAAGGAGGAAAGATAAAAAAGATAGATGTTTGATAGGATAGAAAGAGAAATATACACCAGAGCATCCGTCAACCACTCACATCTTTAGGCTTGGGGGGGGGGGTGAAGGGAAAACACACAAAATAATAGGCACACTAAGAACAGACCAACAGGCAGACAAACAAAGAAGCAGATAGTAAAACAGACAGGTAAACAAACAATCAATCAATCAGAACGACAACGGACGAACACACAGACAAACTTTCCAAATAATGAAGTTCAATTATCCACAGCAGTCTGTTAGCAACATCAATTAATTGTCCCAGGTAGAACATGAAGAAAATAGCTTACTACCTACACGACTCTCTCTCTCTCTCTCTCT
>NW_004799033.1:14350-15250 GCF_000002075.1 Aplysia californica | reverse complement strand
CAGACAGACAGACAGACAGACAGACAGGCAGACAGACAGACAGACAGACAGACAGACAGAGAAAGAAATGGGGTAGATAGGAAAGAAAGCAAGAGAAGTACACTGCAACGGTGGGGTTTTTTTTAAATTTAAGGTAATAACTATTTGCCGTTGATTGCTTACCCCGGCCGGAAAACGATTAACATCGTGACAAAAAGCGCTGGACTTCTGATCGAAACGCTTGATAATAAACGAGTACGTCCGAGCCGAGGAAATTGCAGGGCGACGACTTCATAATTTACACCGTTCTTGAGACGGTGCCCGGGTTCTCGGCGGTGGGTCCATAGCATTGCAAGTTTGAGGTTATATGGTCGCTTTTAAGGACAAGCGGGCTAATCCAGATTTCGTGGATTTCCAGAAATCATGACCTACACCAAAAGTGGGCATTGCCCTACCAATAGGAGAATTTTGGTTTCATCGGTGTTTATATTTGTTTGGTTATAGAGAAAACTCTCTTTGTCTTTTAAAGAAACTGAACAAGGGGCAAAAACTTTACCTAAGATTTTCTCAAAACAGCATTTTCCGGGATAGCCCTTTTGTGCTTAAAAACGACCATATAAGGGTCAACAATAATAAACTGAGCTATTCAGGAGGGTGGGATGGGGGGAGGGGGATTGGGGAGTGGATATGTTGTTGTACCAAATTCAAGAACACATAAATTAGGAATTCAAACCTCGGAGCGCGGGAGGGGATAAGGGAGACGCCCAATTTGGGAATTCGAACCTAAGGTGTTTTGTTGTTTTGTTGCTGTTCCAGATTTTTTTTGTTTTGTTGTAGTTGTTTTGTTTTGTTTTGTTTGTTTGTTTGTTTGTTTGTTGTTGGTTTGGTTTTGGTTTTGTTTGTTTTGGTGTGGGGTTGTAT
>NW_004799033.1:10347-11500 GCF_000002075.1 Aplysia californica | reverse complement strand
ATGAGAGAGACAGACAGACAGACAGACAGACAGAGAGACAGACAGAGAGAGACAGAGACAGAGAGAGAGAGAGAGAGAAAGGGAAGGGGGTCTCACTGAGTTTGGTTGGGTAGCTGTTTTGGGGTGTGGGTGTGTGAGCTGCTTATCTGTTTTTGTTTTGTTGGGCTTTTTAATAATAATAATGTTTTCCCAACATGATTCTTTTTCTCCTCCCACGCATGCTTTCCGGTTGATAAACTGAGCCCAGAGTGAACAGAGAATGACATTTCTTTTCTTTTTTCTTTTATCCCGTTTTTGTTAGGGTTTTTTTTTTCTTTGGGTGACTTTAACTTGCAATAGTTTTTCCCCCGTGCCGACATTCTTTTCCCCTCATCCGCGCGACTTCCCAGTTGTGTTTTCGTCTCTTTTCATGTTGCTTTTATTTTTTTGTCTTACTCTGCTGGAACATTGCATTGTTCTGTGAACCTTATTAATGTTATGGAACACTGTGTTCTTTTTCTGAGAGATGGGAAAACGCTGTTGACCATAAGAATAACTACCAAACGGGCAACCAAAAACGTTAGTTCAAGTAGCAGAGAAGAACATGGTCATCAGCTGAAAGGAACAGCTGACATAGCCCGCACGCCACTTTATGAAAATCGCCTCGACGGGGGCGTAATAAATTATTGTTAACAATCTTTTTTAAAATATCCAATGCAATGGTATACTAAAAAATATCTTAAAAGTCCTTTCATTTACCGTAAAAGTTCAGCCATGTCCCTCACCATTTCCAACTGAAAGGGTGAGTTTCTGAACTCACGGAGGGCCTTACATATTGTTATTATTAAGTACACGAAGTCGAAGGGCTTTACGCCCCCATCGGCAGCCCTTCAATTACCACAGGTGCTTGGTCGTGGTCCCTATATCTCCAACATTGCACTTTTATGAAAAGATGGGCAACCCGAGCTGAGTGTGACTCGCCATTCGGGTAGCAAAATGAAGCTTCTCTATAAGACAGACTTCCCAGTTCGGAAATCGAACTCGAGACCTGTGTTATGACACAGTTAAAAGTATAATAGTAAAACCGGATGTCAGGTATAAAAAAAAAGAAAAGATTTTTAACTTTTAGAAATCGGTGCGTCTTCTGACGAGAAGCTGAGTTTCTTTTCACCTA
>NW_004799033.1:5109-7061 GCF_000002075.1 Aplysia californica | reverse complement strand
AAACACACACACACGCACGCACGCACGCACCCACACACACACACACCCATCCTGGAATAAATCAGGACAATCCCATTCTACGCGGCCACGGGCTGGCAATTCCTCCACTTGGCCGGCACATTCGGCTTCACAGGACATCATCAGCTTCTTATTTATTTCAATTTCGATTTTGCTTTCGAGAAGGGTTTCTTTTTTTCAAAATGTTTTCAAAATAAAAATAATTGAGCAAAACAAAATTCAATGCCCCATGGCAACTGTTGTTAAGAACAACAGCAACAGAACGAGAAATGATTATAAAGACTAGACTAGAAGCGACGGTACAGTACGTTCAATACAAAAAGACAACAGCTGAAAAGCGGAACGACAGAACAATTGGACAAAATAATAGACAAAACAAAAGCAGAAGAAACAAGAGAAGATTAATGAGAGAAAGAAATTGAATGGTCTAGATTTATAGAAAGAAGAATAGAACGGGGAAAGCAACGAGGAGAGAAACGAGGAAAAGAAAATGGGGGGAAAAACAAACAAGGAGAGAAAGATTAAGTCAGAAAAGCAAAAACTAAATGATATATCGAGAACAAAGAAAGAAAGAAAGAATAAAAGAAAGAAAAAAGAAAGAAAGAAAGAAAAAAAGAAAAAAGAAAGAAAGAATGAAGGCAAAAAAGAAAGAAAGCAAAAAAGAAAGAAAGAGAGAAAGAGAGAAAGAAAGAAAGGCACAAAAAGAGAGATAATAGAGGGGAAAGAAGAAAGAAGGATCAAAATAAAGATACATTAAAATTAAGGAAAGAAAGACAAACGGAAAGAAACAGCCAGGCAGCGTAATAATTGAATTGTTTTCTTCTGCACTTAAGATGGCGGGGGAAAGCAACAAGAAGAAAAATACGGGGACATAAAGAACAATAAAAAGCATATATCCTGGAGTGCGCATCAAAGACAAGCAGTTAGAAGAAGAGAACTGGGCTCCCTCAGGGCGAGAGCATGCGGAAATGGAGACAGAGAAAGGCATCCGGGCTGGTTCTGGTTTCATCAACATCTAATTTAATTTTTTTTTTGTTGCGCACCTCGTGCGAATTATTTCATCCCTCTCGTGGTGGCACAGCGCGGGTCACCAGAGACATGGGGAAACAATACGTTAAATAATATGGTACAGGAGTAGGTTTGGGTTGTTTGGAGAAAAGAGAAGCACTTCGACAAAATATCGGTCATTTAGTGCAAGGAAGTTTTTTGTTTGTTTGGGTTTTTTTTTAGCTTTAGTAAGTGTTTTAAAGCACTTGCAACACAATAAGGTCATATAAGTGCCTAAGATTAGAGGTGTTACCATAGAGAGTAACAAACTCAAAACAGAAGGAGGGGAGATAAGGACGACAGATGTTTGATAGGAAAGAAGAAGTAAACTACACCAGAGCACCTGCCAACTACCCACGTGCAAGGAAGAAGCAAGACAGATAGACAGAAACAAAAAATCGAAAAAGAAAGAGGACATCCTGCCAGTGGCGCCCTATTTCCAACCACCCACCATAATTAGTTCTGGTTTACTTTTAGTTTCCTCAAAAGAGAACCACATCAACACAATACAACCCCTGCCTTTTCTAAAGCCAGACTGGGCTTCACTAAGTTAAGGGTCTCATTCTCATTTATTTAGCATCTTGGAAAACGTTTTACAGAATACTTCTCTTGTACTCATGATAAAAGAAACACCAGACTTCCGACAAACGAAAACTCCAAAGCACAACGACAATGAAACCCTGTGCCATTTTCCAAGCAAAATGAACGCTGCCTTTTTACAGTAATAGCGTTGATCGCCATTAGCCTAAAGCAGAGGAAATCCCAGAACCTGTGAAAAGTGAAATGTGTTTTGTTTGTTTGGGTTTTTTTCTTTAATTGTTTTGTTTTTGCTTTAGAAATTAAACCCTAACTTCGTAATCTGATTCTGGGGGTCCCCCCCCCCCCCC
>NW_004799033.1:2844-4535 GCF_000002075.1 Aplysia californica | reverse complement strand
ACACACACAGTCGGTTTATTCCCGACTTACAAGAGAGTCGGGGTGGTCTACAAAAAGTAACACGATTAGTAGCGTTGATGACGGCCTGACATCGTCACCGCCTTGAATCAATCAATCGCTGCTCTGCCTGTTTAGGGATGTTACATGTAATGTTTCATGCGATGCTCTCTCAAGTTGAGGAAGTGTCGGAGGCTGGTGTAGTCGCATGTTGTTCAACTGATCTCTAGTTTGTCTTGCCGTTTTGAAACGATTCCGTAGATGCGACAGGCGTATAAAAAATCCTCTCTTGGAGTACATGTACTTTGTCTTCTCCCACGTTGGCGGTGTCGATCTTTTCCTGATTTTGTTGTTTTCTCACGATCCATTGTTGTCTACAAAGTTCTTCGTGTTACATTAAAATGTCTCGCAACGGTGGATACTGAGGCACCCTCCGCGGATCATTCCAACAAGCTGATTTCGCACATTTTCTCTTAAGGCGTGACATCGTGAAACGTAGATAAAACAAGTTTTATCACTGGCGAATTGTTACAAAAATGACAAAGCTTTGATGTGTGCTTCTTTTTTAAACAAAGCATAGCCGTATCATGAGTAATTCTCAAAAAACACAAAACATGTAACACGCATGTTGTTACAAAACCACTCACGCGTTCAGAAATCTGAAAACAGCTCACCAGCGACAGGTATATCACGTAGTGTGTAAATTTGAAAGTAATTGGTGGCATAGATTTTGTTTTATTGAGCTTCAAAATATTATGTATACTTAAAAATGTGACAGTGACAGTATATTTCCCTGTACTTTCCAAAGAAACAAGTGGGTATTATTCTATACGTCTACACAGCTGCAAAATGGTTAAAGAAGCAGTTTTCAGAAAAAACAGTTCGGTGTCGCTTTTGCGAGCACCTCTGTTGTCAACGCAAAGTGGAAGGTGGGACTTCTGTCGAAGACACTCTGGCGGGAAGACACAACAACACTAAGAGCCTTTGTTTGAGTTTAAAAAAAGAAGCACATCCGCACAATGTCGGCAATTCAGTCTTCGGAAAAAAGAAAAAACGACATACAGAAACAACAACGAAAGAAAACGAGAAAAAGTAGGACCATCCACCCACACATTAAAAGTAGTGTCACTCTATTTGACTGTCAGTCACAGGATTTAAAAAAGTAAGTGTATTTGTTCAGCGCCTCTATCAGCACTAATAGTTCTTCAATAGGTGGAGCCTCCGACTTCGTACGTCTCAAACAGGATCACTACAAATGGGTTGAGAGCCTTGAAAACTCCACAAAACAACCCAAATTCAAAAACAGTCAGTCATGGATTCAAACCAAGGCATTCCCTACCGCAGTCCAGCACGATAACAACTAAACCAATGGTGCGCCACAAGAAACAAGAAAAACAAACAGAAACAACACTAACAACAGGACAGAACAGAAGTAAGACCAACCACTCACATATTAGACCGTACCGGTATAATGCTAATGACTTAACTCTCAAGCAAATACATGATTATAGTGGAAGGAGATGCCGGACCGCCGAAATTCAACATACATCTCCGATATGAAATATTGACTGACTGCAAATGTTTCAATTTCAAGCCTACATTGACAGAACTCAAATCATTTAAAAGTAGCCCTGCTTTGTTCCCGTTTGCCATGGATTATCCGAGCTGAGTGAGGTACAGAATCCTAGCATATA
>NW_004799033.1:1211-2606 GCF_000002075.1 Aplysia californica | reverse complement strand
CCACACACACACATACACACACACAAAAACTACTGCAATATTTAATATCTTTATTTCGGTTTGTTTACGTAAAGAGCGGTACATCGACACAATAACAGCCATTTAGTGCTACGAAAAAGTAAGGCAGACAAAGATACAGAACGTAAAGAAGTAGGATCTACAGTGGCATCCTCCAACCTTGTCACACCTTGTCCACAGTGTTGGGGTCACTACAGTCGGAACATGTCCATCTCTGTTTCCATATATATACATGTATAAGTGCGCCCGGTTGGGGGATTTGAATAAGGGCTATCCGCGCCGTGGCTTAAGATGATACCAACTGAGCTAGGGTCGTCCCCTTTCTCTGTCAGTCTAACCTAATGGCATTTGCCTAGGTATAATAGGACCATGCCTGGGCAATATGAGACGATCGGCCAACACGCCAAAAGAAATCGATGATAAAAACGAGCGTTCAATTGCGCGTAAGATGGGAACACAGAATAAGTAAAACGATAGATCGCACAATGCAAGGACGCAACACTAGATCAGGTTGTCTTATGCTGGACAAAAACACAAATGCTTCATGTCTAAAATGATCTTGTTCTTGTTTTAGTAAGAGTGTTACGGCACTTGCAATTAGGTCAAAAAAATGCCGAAGATTTGAAGTGTTCCAAGAGAGTAACAAACACAAAAAAGAGGAGAGATAAGGACGACAGATGTTTTAGTTAGTTTGTTAGAGTAAAGAGAAACTCACTGAAACAATAATGGTCATTTATACGCCACCATCGACACAATTTAGACCAATTAGGAGACAAGCCCCAGACCCTCCAAAGAGGGCCAATCCGGGCTGAGAGGGATACAACATCTCAACTGAAAGACAGAAAAACTCAATAGAAATTCTCCCCACTCGGGAATCGAGTTCGAATCTCCCGAGTGCAACAGCGAAGCACCTAACCGCTGCACCACAGACGCTGGTTATACTATCGGTGACACTTTGCACAGTTGGCTTCACAGACGTGTAAACTAAAAAAAAACAATTTAAAAAACCCAAATAGTTCCCTCCACCTATTTCAGACAAGTGGTGGCTCGGACAAAGTTTGCCTTCGTGGCGGCAGCTCCCTCTCTCTTATTCTCAAAATTTTGACTCTCACAGTCGATCACTCTGCCTGTCGGCATCTCGGCCTGTCTGCCCATCTCTTTTGCAATGTTGTCGAATCGTCGCACTTTCTATCTCTTGGTCTGATTCTGTGGCTAAAGAAGAGCCAAAAAGGACACAGAGGCTCTCCTTGTATGAGGGATGGGTTTCATATTGGCTGACGTCTCGGAAAGAGGGCGGGTCCCATGACACTCGGGGACTCCTGTGGATTAAATCTCTGGGAACGAAAATACGGTGTGAGTGGGCAGTGTGTGTGTGTT
>NW_004799033.1:0-1111 GCF_000002075.1 Aplysia californica | reverse complement strand
TGTGTGTGTGTGTGTGTGTGTGCGTGCGTGTGTGAGATTGGGTGTGTGAGGACAGACAGAGACAAAGAGAGATAGAGAGACAGAGATAGAGAGACAGAGAGACAGAGAGACAGAGAAAGACACACAGAGAGAGACAGAGAGAGGGGAGGGGAGGTAGAGAGAGAGAAAATGTGTGTGCGTGTATTTGTGTGCGGGCGTGCTGTGTGAGTGTGAGGGTGGGGGGTTGCCTTTGAGTGTAGTGGAGGTGCAAGGAGTCTTTGGGATAAGTGATATATCTGTTTTGCACATATTTTGGATTGTTTTTGCTTTTGCTTTCGTTTCATTTTTATCTATTTTTAAAAAAAAGTTTGGATAGGGTAAGTTTCCTTTAGTTACTAGTTCAGTACTTCAACTGCTTTTCATTTTCTAAAATAATTTTCTGTCTTTTTTTAATAACTTTTTGTTGTTGTTGTTTTTTCGGGGGGGGGGGGGGTTTTTTTTTTTTTTTTTTTAATAATTTTTTGTTGTTTGTTGTTTTTTCGGGGGGGGGGGGGTATTTTTGTTTTTGTGTCTGTTTTTGTCTTGGGATTTTTTTGTTTTTTTTTTTTGTTTTTTGGGGGGGGGGGGGTATTTTTGTTTTTGTGTCTGTTTTTGTCTTGGGATTTGTTTTGTTTTTCACAAGGAGAGTGAACTTAAATGCATTTGTGACGAACCCGAAAAGAGTGCTGCCAACGGCACTAGGTTACAAAAATATTGGGGGCCTCCAAAGATGGTCCCAATGCTATCGTATCATTTCCTCTCACGTCTATGTGGGATCCGGGTGTCCCACAAACTCAGTCGCCGAGATGGTAGACCTGGCAAACTCAGGCAAAAACAAACCAGAACTTCCACGCCGTGGGGTCACGTTCTTGTTTGATTTAGTAACAGTCTTACGGCACTTGCAGCACATTTAGGTCACATAAGATCGAGGAGTTACAAGAGAGTAAAACAGACACAAAAAGGAAGAGAACAGAATATAAGGACGATAGATGTATGTTTAGTTTTAGTATGAGTTTTACGGCACTTGCAACACAACAAGGTCATATAAATGCCGAAGAAATATCACGTAGTGTGTAAATTTGAAAGTAATTGG
>NW_004799032.1:37178-39346 GCF_000002075.1 Aplysia californica | reverse complement strand
AGCGATTTTTTAAGAAAAAAAAGGTCTACAGTTTTTCGGTAAAGTGTTTTTATAACTGTTTAAAGCATTGATTTATCGTTAGACACCTTTGTTTTGAAATAAAACAGTTTTTTCCTTCTCCTGTAAAATTTACCTCGCTGGGGTTAGCCGGTTTTATCACAAGGCCGACGATATGAAAACGCAATTCAGGGGAGATAATAAAGTCTGAAAAATAATGAAATTGGCTAGTTTGATGAGTTTGATCTAACTTGCTGTCACTATTACACATGAAATACAAACTGATACTCAACAGGAATGTTTATATATATGTGTAAATCACCTTTACATATATATTGGTATTCCAGCACAGATCTTGTTCAATAATTTGGAACTTAATTACAATACAGGAAATGCTAGTTAGCCACAACCAAGATCTCCCCTGACAGTAGACCTAGACCTGCAATTAGCTCAACTAATTCTATCCTTATAATAAATCTAGTACTTGAGCAGTTGTACCAGCCTTGTTGACATTGTGTTAGATCTAGACCTTGGGGGCAGGTTATAACTAATTGATGATTCACCTGCTAACTCTGATAGAGTACGATGCCCACTCAAAATCTGGTCTGTTTCATCCCTGTTATCAGTATCGTCACTACTATTCCCACCAGTTGGAAATTATTATTGAAATCTAAGTCAGTGTGGCTGACTATGTAAAAGCTTTATTAGTCAAGTTGACCAGCAAAAAACTTAACGAGGCTTTCGTTTTGCCTTAACCGTTGCCTCAAGCCATTGTTGCCATTGTAAACAAACGGGTTTGCCTTATTTCGATTGACACTTCAGACTAAAGAAACCATGCAAAATTCTCTTTAAAAAGCTGACTAATAACAAAACTAGCAGTGAAGCTTCCGGTCTTGACACAAAATACATTCGGAAGTTGCAAAAAATTGCCGAAAATAGCAGTAGGAACTGTTTTTAATATAACCTTATGAGAAACGACGACTGAGTAAACCGCGTTCTGCCAGCGACGACAGAGCTCCGGGAGGAATGAGTTAATAAAAGTAAAATTGTAGGCCTCTCTTTTTTTTAAAACTCTTCCCACAGCAGATTAGTGTCACAGCAGAACTATTCGAAGTGGCTAGCCTAGCTGTCTAGCCGTACTAATACTTAGGTTAGGTCCTATTGACTGAAACCTGTTGAGTACATAGGTCTCAGTAGATCTAGTAACTATTCACGTTTAAAATATGCATGTCAGTACGGCATGAGGCACCTTTTGGTTTGTCTGAAATACAAACTAGGTAGTGCAAACTAAAATTTTATTTACAGTTCAGCCGTCATAATTCGTACTTAGGTAAGACCCTGACCCCTCAAGGCAGTGCCACTGACCGAAGAGATTTTAGGCCATTCCCAAAAGGGTGACATTTCTCGTTCTAATGCGCAGTGGAATTGTAAATGGGCTGATCCAACAATGTCATGCTCATAAGTGTGCCTGAACTACAACAGGGAACTGCTGATTTTTCTTTCCTAATCCTTACTATTGTCATTTTCCTCTACTTCTTTGGTATGTTTGTCACACTTTTGTGACCCGCTATTTGGGGGGTGCCTTGATAGTTGAAGCAGATTTTGTGCTGTTGAAGCTAGAGAGGTGAGCAGAGTAAGTCTGATTCCCTGTAAGGACTTCTCTGTTGACATCCGCCCCTTGGCGCTCATATGATCATGTGACCTTTTGCAGTTGCAAGCGCCGTAAGACCTCTGCTAAAACAAACATACCCTATTGACCAATTCCTGTTGAGTACACAGGTCTCTTTAGTAATTATTCAGGTTTAAAATACATACACTGTCAGTAAGGCACCTTTTGGTTTCGTCTCAAATACAAATACTTTAGGTATTTCAAACTAAAAATTAATTTACTATTCAGTAGGCCTATATTTTGCTCTTTGTCAACCTAGCTATCATTATTAAGTACGGCTAGCCTCTTCCTTGTGATGCAGATTCACCGGGCACAGTTTTGGATCCCAAGGGACAAAAAGTAGCGCTAGATTTAGTGGTCAGTGGCCTATAATTAGACCTTGTCTTGTTTGTATACTTTAGAACAAGATTTTATTCCTAAAAGGAAAAAATTCTTTGTACACGAAAAAAGTGTCGCTCAATGTGAATCTAATAGAAGTAGTGTGCGGCATACACGTCATCAT
>NW_004799032.1:27828-37078 GCF_000002075.1 Aplysia californica | reverse complement strand
CCCCCCCTTCGCAAGGCATGACAAACGTGACGACAGCAGCATCTTGGCTCCTTTGCCGTAATAAGAAAAAAAAGACGAACAGCATAGAGGCCTACACATTATATAGGTCACAAAGGGGTTAATGTGCTATTGGTTTATAAAATACTTGGTCATGTCTGTATATATCATAGCTTAAAAAACTCAAATACTCAATACTCAAAAGTGAAAAAGATTTCAGAAAAATTTTACAATTTATTACATCGACCTATTTTGACCCTCGATTCCCCTGTGAATTACAGTAACAAATCTGTGCCATCCAGTTGAGGCATGTCATCAAGCCAGCCGTCTGCTTTATCTTCTGGGAATTTGTTTGAATCAGCTATCAGCTTGTTGAAGTGGCTCTCAGTTTACAACATGCCTCTCTTATATGGGGGTGTCTAGTTAATCATATAAGTATTCTTAGGCTTCGTGTTCATATGTTATGATTGTATCAGAAAGTAAAATCCTAGCTTTTGTTGAGTTGAGTGTTAAGTATTCGGTGCAGCCATGTTTTCAGTTTACTGACAAAGAAATATGAACAACAGCATGATTGAGGTTTATTTGACCATGGGTAATATTCACAACATTTGTTGAAAATGAAGGCAGAACCATCAGGGAATTACTTACAATGTCATTCTCCCGCTTAAACTTCTTCAGTACAGCTCAGAAAGGCAGTCATGGAGATTTTTTATACAGTAATAATATCAAAGACGACAGGTGAACAGTACCAGATAAAGACTTGTTTCTGTATGATAATCTGCTGTGTTTGGTATAAAAGTCTATTTCTCGTGGATGTAGAAATGTATAATCAAATCTTTAAAAAAATTCTATCCCTTCATTCCCTATGGTGAACACGAGTACTTGAAATTATTATCGGGGACTTCCATGATTGGTGTCTCATGCCTGTAGAACATGTAGGAGAGGGCACTGTTACTTGTGATAGATGAAATTTATAACAATGATCATGTGAAATTCAAGGACAGTTTGATGCAAACAATTTCTTTTTTTCACAGTTTATTTACCTTTTTCCGATTTCATCAACGTTATATTGTTTTCATGGTTCTTGAGATTGTATAAAAGACAAGGTAGTTTCTGGTAATTTGTGTAATTTGTTCAGGTAACGTACATGATATAAAATTTTGCCCTTCAAATGAACATTACTCAGAGGCAAAATAGAATCCTGGGATTTGATAGGGAGCTTCTCATAAAACTTCTCTCTAAAATTAACGGAATTTGAAAAGTAGATTAAGAAAAAATGTTTTATGAATTTTATTTCGTATGCTCTGGTCATAAAATGTTGATTTGGTTTCATGAATTTTTTTTCCTGTTTGTGTGCTGATGATTAAAAAAAAATTTGATGAAGTTTCATGAATTTTGTTTCACATGTGCAGGAAAAAGATATAGAACGTTTGCAATCAGAGCTCTCAGCTTTGTCCAACCCAAAGCAGCTGATAGAAGAGGGCATGGCTTCTCCAGAGCTTGAGAAACTGCGCTCTGAGAATCAGAAGCTGCAGTACCAGCGGAATCTCCTGAACAAGGTAGAGGAATCAAATAAAATTTAATATTCTCTGATTTTTAGTTTTAATTTGGTAAAAGCTATCCGACGCTCACAACTATAATTGATTTCACTCTCAAAAGTTCTCTAAATAACAGCTATTTTTGTGTCTTTCTTGTATGGGTATTTTTGCATGCATGCACTTACAATAAGATATATAAGACTCGGTTATAATAAAATCCTTTACTTATGAAATTCAATCACAGATTTTGAAAGATATTGCCTTGAGAAAAAGAGAGCAAGAAAAAAAAAAAAGAGGAGAGAGAATGGGATAAAAAAAAAAGGGGGATATCTGGGATAGTTGGGGTAATGTGTGAGTGGGAGGAGGCAATGGAAATGTTCTCTATTAGCTTTGCTTTTGTTGTATTTGGTTGATAAAATTTGAGCTCCAGTGCAAACTGGACTAGGAGAGAATAGATATACGCATATATGAAGAAATCACTCTCCTCACTTCTCTCAGTAGTTGCAACGAGTAGTGTATATATATCTCAAATTTACACTGAAAAGCTTTCTGGTTATGTGCACGTTTGGCCGGTTAAGCTTTGCAGAGTATGGTGGTCTGCCTGTTCTATTGGTCCCACCATTATTTATTCTGACTCCTAAATATTCTATGTTTATATCAATACTTTTGTGAGAATACTGCCCTGAAAAAGGTAAAAGTAAATCTATATTTAAAAAACTTGTGTCTTTGTCTTAAGAGCTTTTTCGGTCAAAGTTAAATAGTTTAGTTGTTCCTTATGTTAATGTGCATCATTACAATAACAGCCCTCTGTTTCCTGTTCCTGTGAGACAAATTTGCATCCCAACTGTGCCTTCCCCCCCCCCCTCCCCCAAGGTGACCTCAGATGTTGGGAGGGTGGTGGGAGGTTAGAAGATACTTTTCTTTCTTTCTTTTTTGTCTAATGTAATGCATACCATTGAAAAATGTCTCCAGTACCTGTCAGAGGAGGAGAAGAGAGTTCGCAATTGTGCCTTGGACATTCGAGGTATCATCGAGGATGTGTTTGCCTCCGCCATCTACGCTGCATTTCCTGAGCTTCCAAATCCTGTGGTGCTTGTGGTGCCTAGTGCAAAGTTTGCTGACTATCAGTGCAACAGTGCTATGTCCATTTCTCAGGTGAACAATTCATTTTAATTTCCTGCCCCCTTCCCCTTCCGTTAAAAAAAAATTAATTAACTATTTATATAGAAATCATCTTTTAAGTCTTTGTTCCTTTATCATCGTACTTGATATTTCTCCTTTCTGTTTTGTCAGTTTCATGCAGAATGTTTCATAAAAATTGGGAATTATTTTAAAGGTTTATTTCCCTTTTCGCCTCAAAACATACTGAAAGGGTTTGATCTTAATGTTTGCACATAATGAGGAACTAATTTGAAAATAAGTACTTTTAGCTTGGGTTAAAAAAAAATTATTTTTTTTTATATCGTAATAGTAATAGATTATACAAGAGTAAGTGCACCTTGCATGTTGTTACTGTAGGCTTTTATGATGTCTGGGATCTTAGAGATGTACTTATTCCAGTCTGATGTGATGATACACGGCTTCTGTTTGCTGTCTGTTCTGTGTAGCAACGAAGTGCTGTGACTGGAACAAAGAGCAACCCGAGGGAGGTAGCCCAACTTATTCTTGATCATCTGCCAGAGACAAAGTTCTTTGAGAAGGTACGTGAGTGGTTGTTAGTGCTCCTGGTTCGGTTTGCTCCTTCTTTCTTATCAAACAACTATCGTCCTTATCTCCCCTTCTTTTTTGTGTGTTTGTTACTCTCTTGTAACTCTTCTAACCTTCGGCATTTATATGAACTTATTGTGTTGCAAGTGCTGTAAGATGCTTGCTTAAACATGAGATGGTATGTGTGGGCTCGCCATTAGCTCGGTTGGTATCATGCTGCATTATGGAGTAGATGGCCCTGGTTCAAATCTCAGACTGGACATTCTTGAACTGGGTTAACTTTGTGGAGTTTTTTTTCAAGGCTCCCACCCAACCCGTCTGGCTTGGTCTTAAAAGAGACAGATGCTAATTTTGGAGGTCTTGTCTCTTGATTGACCTAATAGTATTGATAGGGGCATTAAACTTGTACATTTTTTTGAGAAGGTATGTGCTGAAAGCTTTTTTTAGTGTGATAGCTTTGTCCTATTATTGCATCTCAGATTATGCTGTGTTCTCTTTGACACGGAGGACATGAGATAGAAATTAAAAAAGGAGGTAGATCGTGCAGTTGCACCTGTGCTATATCCAGTGCCTGAGGGCACTTTTTTTTGTGGTTGTTGTTGTGTTGTTACTCTTTCATCACTGACGTCTCTTGTGAAGCGGTCAGGCTCATCAGTTTCTTGCGTAATATTTTAGTTTGATTCCCAAGTAGGGAAGTTAGATAAACAAAACCCATTAATTAAAAAAGCATCTGTCTTCTAAATAGAAGCATCACCACCAAAATAAAAGTTCCAAAAGGCAGTGTAGGGTCAGCCCTTCTTTATGGTTGTGAATGTTGGACATTTACCAAATATACTGACCGTGACAATGAAATAGAAGCAACAGAAATGTGGTGTTTAAGGAGACTGTTGATAATTTTTTTTTGAAGAAGAAATCAAATGAGGCAATACTTAAAGAATCCAGCATTGGGAGAGACAAATGCAGTTTCTGATACACTTGATTAGACATAAAGGCCTTGATATTGCTTCCACAAACAAGGCGGGGGTAGACCCAGAACAACTTACTTGGAAAGCCCCAACAGATGGGTGACAGGGAATAACCAGGATAATATTGGGTTTTTTTAAAAAGAGCATTTGAGCAAAGAAATGAATGGTTAACTATGATTGCTGATGTCTGTTGCAGGGCTGGCATGTAATGATGATGATCTGTTTTCTGGGATCTTGTAACTCATTCAGACTAGGTTGATGGGTTGTTGGCGGGTCCTCTGGTGTGGTTTGCTCCTTCTTTCCTATCAAACATCTATTGTCCTGATCTCTCCTCCTTCTTTTTTGTGTTTGTTACTCTCTTGTAACACCTCTAATCTTTGACACTTATATGACCTTATTCTGTTGCAAGTGCCGTAAAACTCTTACTAAAATTAAAGACTAGGTTGGCTTTGACAGATTGAATCGAAATAGTGCGCGAAACAGATGAACTTCATTTTCCTTTTGAGAGCATTAAACACTTTACAATTTACGGCCTTTGTCCTTTCAGCTACTACTTTTTTGCTCCAATTATTGTTCACTATGTTGTTGCTTTTAGGAAACTAGGACACATTGACTAAAATAAAGGCCTTCTTTTACTGAAAAAATAGAAAGCAAAAGAGGCAGAGGTAGATCAAGAATGACTAGCTTAGAGAACTTGTACAGGTGGGTTATGAGGAAAGACCAGGATAGTAGAGTTTTTTTTAGAGCATTTGAACAGAAAAAATGTGTGGTGAACCATGATTGTTGCTGTCTGTTTGTGGGTGGTTGGAGGATGCTCTGATGTGGTTTGCTTCTTCTTTCCTATAAAAAATCTGAGGACCTTATCTCTCCTTTTTTAAAATTGTGTTTGTTACACCTCTTGTAACACCTCTAATCTCAGGTACGTATATATATATATATATATATATATAAAACCTAATTGAACTGGAAGTGCCATAAAACTCCTACTAAAACTAAGAAGAGTCTGTAAGTTTCAGATGTGGCCCTTGAAGAAGAAGAAAAAGTTGGATATCTATGTATTTGACAAGATCTGATTTTCCAGGAGATGTGTGTATCTGACAAAATCTGATTTTTCAGGAGAACTACGTATTTGACAAAGTCTGATGTTTTTGTTCAGGTTGAGATAGCTGGACCGGGCTTTATCAACATCTGGTTGGACAAGGACTTTGTGTCCAGTGAAGTGACCTTCTTGCTGACCCATGGTGTGACCCCACCCAATGTCCAGAAGAAGAGAGTGGTCATCGACTTCTCTTCTCCTAACATTGCCAAGGAGATGCACGTTGGTCATCTCAGGTGAGCCTTTATCCATCATGCACAATGCCAGTTTTTGTTTTCCAGTTTTGTATTATTGTATCGCTACGTTAGAATTGAAAAGTTCTATCTGCTCAGTACCTAGTTTTGAGAAATTTGAAGTAACAAATTTTGATTTCCATTTGTTATATTTTTTAAAATGCAATTCTATGAATATAGAGTATTCTCTGCCTAAGATCCCACCACTAATGATCCTGGTTTACTTAAGATCCCGCTGTTTCAAGAAAACAGAATTTTAACTGTACAAAAGTCACCCCTAAGATCATGCTCTGATTCACTCTGAAGGTCTACATTTGGCTAAGATCCCGCATTTCAGATCATAATTTGCGGAACAAAAACCCAAGCGGGCACAGCTGATCAACCTAGAGTAAAAAGTTGAAATCAATAAACTGCCCGTCCCGTCAAAGATAAGCCATTCTCGTTAATGTGATTACATACGCGTTGTAAAACTCGATGAAGCGGTGCAATGTTTTCCCCAGACGTGATTACACCGAGTTGTGGACTGACCTACGCATTTGTTTTCCCCAAACATCGCTCTCGCATCTGAGCTCTTCCCTAAACTTACATCACTTCGCTCCAGGCAGGATCGCATCAAATTGTGAACACTTCCCTTTCCATTGCAGCAGTTGGCTCTACTCCCGAATTTGCAAGACAGACTGAATTTTAATTGGTGTGGTCACATTGTAGTGGTGCGTAACGATAAAAGCGAGGGAACTTGTTAGGAGAATGAAGGAAAACTATACATTTTCAACAGGTGAAGGGGAAGGGCAGCTGGATGAGCGTAGATCTTGAGACTCACAATAGAATAATAAGTGAAAATGGCACGCCTCATGCCACTATGCACTTCGATAGGTCATCAAGGTTAACCACTCTTTGCTCACCATATGTCGTAAACCCACCCAGGGGGTACGTCAGTTCATTTTAGAGTGGAGGGAGACCATTTGACAGATTATGAGCTTTAGCATGGGTCACCGTAGATTCTTCCCTGGGTTTGTCGGTTAAGATCCCGGTTCGCCCAATATCCCACATTTCCTTGTGTCTGAGCACCGGGTTCTTGGGATCTTAGGTGGAGACTACTGTATCTTGATATTGAATAATCTTACGATTTTGATAGAACAGATAGAACTTTTGGTTTCTGACGTCATGCTGTTAATTACTCAAAGCGGCTAAAAATGTCAGATAAAACTTTGTAATTCTGAGGTAGCGATATGCCGAGGTCATTTGACAACACAGAATTTTAGTCAGGGAAGTTGGGAGGAATAGTCTTTCTGTGTAGTCGAGTCCGCTTTAGCCAAAGTCTGTGGGATCACCGAATTTTCTTAGGTTTAGCCGGGGTTTTGGTTTTGAGAAGTTGCTCAAATAGTTGGAAAAAAAATCAGGGTTTTTATTTTTATTTGGTTTACTGTTGTTTTCAGGTCAACCATTTTCATTAACCACTGGATTGTGCTTTTTGAAAGGATTATTTTTTCGTTTATTTTTTCTATAAAATTCTTAACCATTAAGTCTTGCTTGAAGAATTCACTTGCTCAGTTCCATGACAAAGGGTTATAAGCACTGATGTCTATGGTGTAGTGTGAAGATATTGGGGATTATTCTTTACTTTGATCAAAATTCTGTTTCTCTTAAAAGTCAGTGAATGGTTGAAGGGGTCCTCTGATGTGGTTTGCTTCTTCTTTTTTTATAAAACATCTTTTGTTCTTATCTTTCCTCCTTCTTTTCTTTGAATTTAACTCTTTAAGCACACTTTTAATCTTTGGCAGTTATATGGCTGAATTGTGTGTGTGTGTGTGTGTGTGTGTGTGTGTGTGTGCGCGTGTTCCTTTTCATGTACGAGTATGTGTGTAAAAAAAAGATATTTTGTGAGTTAGCCAGTAGGTATAACACAAAGGCGACAAACGTATTCTCTTCGTGCTGCAGGTCGACCATCATCGGGGAGAGTCTGAGCCGCTTGCTGGAGTGGGTGGGACACGACGTGTTGCGAATCAACCATCTGGGAGACTGGGGTACCCAGTTTGGAATGCTCATCGCTCACCTGGTGGATAAGTTCCCGAACCTGCTGGAAGAGCGGCCGCCCATCACAGACTTGCAGGCGTTTTACAAGGTGAAAGCCACACTCAAACATCTTGCTCTTACTGGAAAAATGGAATAGTTTTTAACAAAAAAATATTTCAGTTGTGTGTGTGTGTGTGTGTGTGTGTGTGTGTGCGCGTGTTCCTTTTCATGTACGAGTATGTGTGTAAAAAAAAGATATTTTGTGAGTTAGCCAGTAGGTATAACACAAAGGCGACAAACGTATTCTCTTCGTGCTGCAGGTCGACCATCATCGGGGAGAGTCTGAGCCGCTTACACACACACACACACACACACACACACACACAGAGCGAACAAATTTCCAGGTGCCATATTTTTTTCTCAAATATATTCACATGTATTTCTTTGTATTTAAAATGCCTGCCAGGCGAAATTTGTAAATTTTGAAAATATTTCTGCATCTGGCTAGACTGTTATTGGAAACAAATCCAGTGTGCAAGATACTTGAAGGCCTTTATCATGTTGCTCTTGCTAAAAACATATAACTTACATAGAGGACTGGAACAGATGGACGATGGGTAAAGACCAAGAAAATAAAGGAAAAATAGTTGTGTTTAAAAAAAAAAAAGTATCTCAGCTGAGAAATGACATAAGACCGCCAATGTCTGTTTCTGATTTGGCACAAGAAGAAGAGGGTAAGATGTGGAAAGATACATAATACCATCATTCTAAAGTGTTTTAAGAGAAGCGACAATGTCTTGTAGAAAGCGGTCTATTTCAAAGAAATTTGGGAATTGTCTTTGTGTGGTTTTGAGCTTAGTGATTATGACTTAAACTCCCCACCCCCCCACCCCCCACCCCCCTAAAACTCCTGCATCTTGGCACAGAAATGAGAGCATAGGAGTTGATACCTATGCCCTCTCCAAGATTTGTCACTGGAAGGTGTAGTGAGTGAAAGTGTGGGGAATACTTTTGTTAAAATACTGTTCTGAGCTTTCATGTTTAGCTTCTTCCTTTAGCTTAAAAGAGTTTGCTTATCTTGCTGAGATAAAGATTCTAGGCTCCCACTTTTTGAAGTATTTATAAAACCCTTGAAAGATATTCTCAAGCTTGAAACCTGAATCTACTATTAGTGACTTTAAAATTGAACTGTGTAGGTATTCAAAAACTTGTGGGTAGGTAGGACTTTCACAGTTGCACACATAAGATATACGTGTACGATTCCTGAGTGAGGAAGTTAATATTACTTTAGTTTCTCCATCTGTCTCCAGGATGTTGTATAGAATTCAGCTTGGGTTGGTCCCAACAGGAGTCAATATGGGCTATGATAGGATAAAAATATTCTGATCTTACTTTCATGATCTATTTCCATCATTTAAAATCAGTTTTTTTGTGTGTGTTTGCTATATGTTTGACGTATTATGAGCATAATTCTATGGCTTTATTTGTGTTTCAGGAGTCCAAGGTGCGATTTGATGAGGATGAGGCTTTCAAACGACGAGCTTATGACTGTGTGGTGAAGCTGCAGGCTTTTGATCCATTTCATTACAAAGCCTGGAGAATAATTTACGACATCTCTATGGAAGGTTGGTAGTATACGATGTTTCCTGTTTCCGGTTGTCTCAGTCAGACTTTGTGTTCTGTCTAATGTGATGGGGGTGG
>NW_004799032.1:25756-27728 GCF_000002075.1 Aplysia californica | reverse complement strand
GGGGGGGGTGTCTTGAAGATGTTTTACAAGTTTTTTGTTGTTGTCTTTTCTGTTCCCTTTCATCGGTTGCCATGACATCGATCTTCATATCAACACTGAGATTGTGAGTAAGTTAAGGAAATGGTATTTCAACAGAAGGTATAGATATAAAGAGGGTAAGAATATTAATGCTTAGATATTGTAATTGTTAGTATTTAGTTGTTCTTACCTTTCTTTCTTACTACAACGGAGCCCATGGAATTTATCTCTAGCAAAACTGTCAATTATTGGTTCGTAGTCCAATTTTCGCGCTAGACTGGCCTCTATCATACTCTATGGCCAAAATTCCAAGACTTGTGAATCTGTCTCGACACATTGTGGACCCCAAAATGTTTTTCCCCTGAGAAAGGGTACTGAAGGAACGTTCAGCTTGCGCAACTGTGACAGCAGGCAAGGTGCGTAAGATTCGCAACAGGATTACAACGTTTGGAAACGAAGCATCCAGTTTCAGGGAATGAAGTCTGTTCAGCAACTGAAGAGGCGGCAGAACATTTTCTCCAGTGTTCGCTGAATGAATCACTTTCAAATGTTCCATCTCTTGCACAAGGTCGGCTGATGCATCCACTGCATATTCCGGGTGCAATTTGTTTGCAAGATCACGAATAATGCCGACTTCCTCTTGGAGATATTTCCATAAAACACTAAATAACGAATCAAGTTTTATCACTTCATTATACCTTGTCGTCCAATTTCCAAGAAGGCAGTCAATGAGGACATAAAAAACTTCATGTTTGAATTTGTTCTCGGGATGTTGGTAATCTGTTACATCTTCTGCCTCGTCTGCAAAAAGCTTCCTTTTCTTTTGTCGGAGAATGAATGCTCAATCTCATAGTTATCTGCTACTAATTTGGACTCACTCAAGATTGCGTCCCATTCATCTTGTAAGCTTTTCAGATCTTTAATCAGACTTTTGATATGTGCCACCTCAACGTCAAGTGTCACATTTCGTGCTTGAAACACTCTATTTCTGTGATCGATTGCTGTGAAGATTTTGAGCCAAACAGATGCCATTGTCACACATTCAAATGATGCAAAGTACTTAAGAATGCCAATCAAATCTGAACGTGTTTTTGGGGGGAGGTCCATTTGAAAAACAGTTTGAACAGCTTTCCTCAGTCCCCCGATGTGAGCCTCAAAAGGCCTGACACTGTCAACACATGCTGACCAACGTGTCTGAGACATACTGTGCAAAGAGCTGGGAATGTTTTGCTTCAAAATTTTCCACCTTTGTGGAATGGAGCTAAAAATGTTATAGAGCTTCTGTACAACTCCAAAGAAAGTTATGACCGTTGAACAGTTTTCTGCAGAATGCACACCACATAAATTCAAACTATGACAGCCACAGGGAGAGTATGTGGCAAGTGGACGCTGTCTTAAAATGTGAGCCTGTCCACCATTATACAGACAGACAAAACATGTTGCTACCGTTGTCGTAGCTTGGCCTCGGCAGTCTGTCATTGGTATGCTTTTTTTCATTCAGTGTATCAAGGATAATTTTAGCGATGTCTTCTCCTGTTTTCTTGTTACAATCTACACATTTCAGAAATTCATCTTCTACTTTGTAGACATTTGTATCACTGTCCAAGTGAACATGACGCTAAATAAAAATAGTTTGTTCGACGTGTGAAGAGTCAAGCGTTGCATCAACGATAATAGAATGATATCGTTTCCGCTCTTTCATTCAAAATCACGTCTGCCACTTTTGATGCACAAAATTGGATGAATTCATTTTGACTTTCTGGTGATAGATAGTGAACTTGTAGGTGTCTTTCTTCTTTTTGTGATTTTTCAACTTTTCTAAGATGCTCTGCAAGGAGAGGATCGTAATGGCTAATCAATTCCAGAAGTCCAAGAAAGCACTTCCAGAGTTCTGTGAAGTTGTCAGATATACAGCTCAACTTGCAGCCAAAATATATTTTATTTCAAAGCTTTG
>NW_004799032.1:22753-24513 GCF_000002075.1 Aplysia californica | reverse complement strand
GGCCTGCGCTTGTGACACCTTTAATCTTCGTCACTTTATGACCTAACCGTATTTCAAGTGCCGTAAAACTCTTACTATAACAGTATTATTAATGGCTCTATATGTCTTCTTCCTGCACTTCATAAATGTTATGAT
The DNA here is from genome assembly GCF_000002075.1 of Aplysia californica. Lineage (NCBI taxonomy): Eukaryota > Metazoa > Mollusca > Gastropoda > Aplysiida > Aplysiidae > Aplysia > Aplysia californica. The sequence goes on along the minus strand of NW_004799032.1, from coordinate 24,378 downwards.
GTCGACGTATTTCTGTTCACTCTAACTTACATGCCATTTGTCAGTGCCACATCGATGTTTTGGTTTGCAGTGAACAACGAAGTGTACAAACGGCTTGAGGTGACACTCAAGGATAGAGGGGAGTCTTTCTACCAGGAGAGGATGGTGAAGCTTGTGAAGGAGTTGAAAGAACAGGGTCAGTGATGGAATTGTCATTATAAACCTTTTACGGCCCCATCAACACAACATAGATCATTAAGGCGAACACCTCAAAACTTCAGTTTCTAGATGTATAAAGAACTTAAAAGATTTCAGTTTGCAGATAAAAACACTTAAGTTTGTTGATAAAAGATCTGGATACCTCAGTTTTTAGATCTAGTAAAGAACTGAAAGAAAGCAGTTTGTAGATAGAGAAAATGAAGTTTGTAGCTAAAGATTTCAGCACGTAAATAAAAGAATTCAAGACTTCAGGTTATCAATAAAAGATTTCAGTTTGCAGTTAAAAGACTTCAGTTTGTAGATAATAGATTTTAGTTTGTAGAAAAGAGATTTCAGTTCATAGAGAAGAGACTTCAGTTTGTCGGTAAAAAATTTCAGTTTATAGATGTAAGACTTCAGTTTATTGGAAAAAGATTTTAGTTTGTAGAGAAAATATTTTACTTCATTGAGAAAAGATTTCTGTTCACAGACAAAAGACTGTAATTTGTAGATAAAAGATTTCACTTTGTAGGTATAATTTATAACAAATTTTTTGTGCTCATACAACTGGGATGTTGTTTTTATATTCTTATTGTTCCTAGGTATCACGGAGATGGATGAACATGGACGTACCGTCATGTTTGTCCCGGGCTTTAACGTTCCCCTGATGATCACCAAGTCTGACGGAGGTTTTACCTACGACACTTCAGACATGGCGTGCATCAAGCAGAGGCTGCAGGAGGAGAACGCCGATTGGCTGGTTTATGTTGTGGGCAACGAGCAGGTCAGTCTCCTTTTTCTTTTTCTTGTTCTTCTTGTTCTTCTTGTTCTTCTTGTTCTTCTTCTCCTTTTCCTTCTCCTTCTTTTTCTTCTTCTTCTTCTTCTTCTTCTTCTTTTTTTTTCTTTTGGATTACATCAAACTTGAAGTCTGGTATCTAGTAAGGTTATGCGTCTGAGAGCCTAACTACTTGGCCACCGACGTCACAACGTGACCCCCTGAATCTGTACAAGGTCGTCAGTACCGAAAGCAGGGGTTCTAAGTTTACTAGTACCTGCTGTACATAACTCTGATATAAGAAACCGACGTCTATGGTTTAGCCCTTCGACTCTTTGATGTCACATTTATTACATCAAAATTCCTATTCCCCTCCCCCTCCCCCTCCCTTTTGTTAACATGTTAAGCATCTCCATCTCAACTATCTGTCTGCTAGGACATTGTATCCCTTCCAGCAGCTCCTGATTTGCCCTGACAGGCAGGGCAGAATTGTATGCTTCTTATATGATCTTGACCTGCTGGGAACACAGAATTTGTTTTTTTGGGAGAGTTTTTTGGTTTTGAAAAGTTGGCAGTTATATACAGAATCTGTTTTTGGGTTTTTTAACGTTTTTTTTTAAAAGTTGGGTTTTTTAAAAAGTTGGCAGTTAGGTGCTTATATATCAATCTCTCC
>NW_004799032.1:16560-20123 GCF_000002075.1 Aplysia californica | reverse complement strand
TCTCTCTCTCTCTCTCTCTCTCTCTCTCGGTGTCTGAGGGTCAACGCCACCCGCTAGCCAATAAAGTTCTTCATGGAAGGGGGGGGGGACTCTCGTGATCTAGAGGTACGGTGTTCCCTTTCATTCTATAGGTTCCGGGTTTGAAGCCTGACAGCGACGGAAAGTCTTCTTTTCTAAAAATGTTTCTTCTTTCCCCTCCTTTCTTGCCCTCTAACCATGTTCTGTCGTCTGTTTTCGTTTCCACTTTCTGCCCCCCCCTTTCCTCCTGCTCTGGGCTCCTGACTCTTTCTGTAGCCTGTGTACTGCTACCAATTGGCTCCTTCTTTTTTTGGCTGTCTTTTAGTCACACCCCTGATCTTTGGGTGGACAAAATCTGACACCTAGCCGTCCCGGATTAGGATGAAAAAATCTCAGAGGTCCCGTGTGCGAGTTTGCCCTCGTTAAAGATCCCTCGATGGTCGTAAAATCGACAAGTAAGCTTCGGCGGCCACCCAGCTCATCTCCACCACTCTTAGTGTACAGAAGACTGTTCCTCCTTTGCATGCTGCCAGTTTTGTCATCCCAATTTTCAGCATCACAAATTTCCACCTATTGTCTCTCATTTTTTAACCAGTTTGAAGAAATAAACTCCAAACTGAGTAGAAATGGCTGGTCCAAGCAGTAATAATTATAATAATCAATAGCATTTGTATGGCGCATAACCCCGCTCTACAGCAAGCTCTATACGCTTTTTCACTTTTACTAAATTATTTATTACCCTGGCAGACCATAAATCACCCAGAAACGTTCTCAGCTTCCTGGGAAGTATACATGACAGTGCAAGCAGCTGATTAAGCTATCAAACACTAACAAACCGACAAGACCTTTCCCTGTCTTTAGCTGGGTACCCATTCCCACCTGGGTGAAGTGAGGAAAATTCGTGTAAAGTGCCTTTCCCAAGGACACAACGTCGGGACCCACGACCTTACATTTGCGAGTCTGAGAATCTAACCATTAGGCCACCGACGCCACGGTCTGATTAATGATGGGATAAATTTAGTGAGGTTTTGTAGGTTTTGTTTTGTTTTGACTGTACACAGTCGAGCGGGAGAACTGGCGCAGCATATATAATAAGTTAGAATGGCTTACGTTTGTGTCAAAGCGCTGCCTTGCTTAGTGGGTGGTTGGCGGGTGCTCTGTATGTGGGTTCTCCTTCTTTCTTCACCCTCAGACGTATATAATGTATTATCCTGATCTCCCGCTCTTCTTTTCTATGACAAATGATAATAATTATTATTAAGAGCAATTTGGGTTACAATGGCAAACATACTTAACATAGAAACATACTTATAAATAAATACATTCATAAATACATACAGAAATACATACATACACAATATCACACCGATACAGAATAATTTCACAAACATGCCATTGCTGGTCGCCACTGTACAGTGCCCTATTTTTACTCTAATCTTGGACACTTATGTGACCTTTTTGTGCTGCCAGTGCCGTAAAACTCTTACTAAAACGAAATAAGCTAAAAGCCATGGTGGAGGCGATGAGATGAAATGGGCTCACGTTTTCGTCGTCTCGTCTTCGGCTCTTACAGTTGGCTGAGCCTCCTTCGCTCACCATTGTCACCGGGCGTTCACCTCGGTTGGCCAATCGCACGTCTCTCTCTCTCTCTCTCTCTCTCTCTCTCTCTCTCTCTCTCTCTCTCTCTCTCTTTCTCTCTCTCTCTCTCAGCCCGGGGTGGTCCTGACGAAGAAAGTCGAAACCCGTCTCCAAAATGACCGAAACCTTAACACACTTTAAAAAAATAAAAAAATCAGCCCCCCCCGAAAAAACAACCTACAAAAAAAAGCTACGAAAAACAACAACAAACAAACCGCGATACAAAATACAAAACGGAAAAGAACTAATAACCCCCCACGAAAAAAAAGCCAAAAAACCCCCAAACATGCACGCAAATCACCCCCACCAAAAAAAAAAAGAAAACAGGCACACACAAAAACCAAAAACAACACGAATTTTTTTTTTTTTAACTCCCACAAATCGCAGAAGACGTGATACGAATATTTTCATATGAAGGAGTTGTTTTGTTTTTGTTTGGCTTGTAAAATCAGGAATATCGTCTTTGTCTGCTGAGATCATGTTGCTATTGCAACAGGTTTGGCCGCGACCGACAGGAACTACGTAGCCCACCTCTTGAATTATTTAACTTGTGCTGACGGGGCCGTCAAACATTTACAATTAATTTCGAATACAATTACGAAGGTGTTGCATGCCCTTTTTTTTTCCACACCGGCGCTGTGGTGTAACGGTCAGGCGCTTCGCTGTCGCACGCAAGAGACACGAGTTCGATTCTCGTGAGGGGAGATACTATTTTTTGTCGAGTATCCCGGTCATACTGCTGGGCTGTTGTTGTATCCCTCTCAGCTTTCTCTCTGCTCGGATTGGACCCGACAGGCAGGCAAGGTCGGAAGCCCGCCCCCTAAACGATCTAAATTGCGTTGATGGGGGTGTAAAAACACCAAGTGCATTAAAAAATTCATTTGGTTACAGCCCCCCCCCCCCGTTCTTCTCTTTTTTCTCCGTTGTACTTTCCCTTGTTGTTTTGCTGCTCGCAGTAATAATGTACGACCCTGTTTATACCGTGCTTTTCTATTAGCTTACTGCGTTATTACTTTTTGATGGCTGCTCTCAAAGGCGGGTCTGGGCGACTGAACGATCTTATTGCACGCCAAATGAAACAAAAGACAAAACGAAAGCAAATCAATACAAAACACCCCCCCCCCAAAAAAAAAACAACAACAACCCAACAAAAAACAAAACACAAAGCCGACGGCCGGTAAGCTCGATGACGAACGACACTCCCAAGAATAAGGGGAAGTAAGACGTCCTCGACTTTCACTTACTTTTTGTTTCCCAAGGCCTGTGTCACCTTGCGGGCGAGTGGTTGGCGAGAGTCCTGGTTTGGTTTGCTCCTTCACTCCTTCTTCCCTATATCCAAATCAAACGTCTATCGTCCTGATCTCTCCTCCTTTTCTGTGTGTGTTTGCTACTCTCTTGATCTTGTAACACCTCTAATCTTCGGCATTTATAAATATGACCTTATTGTGTTTTGCAAGTGTCGTACAACTGTTACCAAGACTAAAACCTAAGCCAACTTGTTCTCTAATAGTGTAAACAAAACAGCGAATCGAAGACTTAAACGATATTGCATCCACACAAGAAGCCAGAACTCAGAAGCGCACAACTTACATCAGCATAACCGCCGATATATGCACGTGCACATACGCAAACATGCGTGCGCACACACGCGCCAGCACACACACACGCGTGAGCACGCACACTGACACGTACACACATGCGTGCGTACACACACACACACACACACACACACACACACACACATACACACACACACACACACACACACACCACACACACACACGGGCGCGCGCATGTTTGGGCAGTCAAGGCCTCACACCTTCAACTGTCTGTGAATCTCTTTGAATGTTGGTGTCTTTTTGGACATGACTCGTCCGCTCTGCTCTCATATGCTCCCCCCCCCCCCC
>NW_004799032.1:13728-14730 GCF_000002075.1 Aplysia californica | reverse complement strand
CACGTTATAATGACATCGTCTAAGACTTCCAGTGGGTGGTTTGCGGTGCTCTGGTGTGGTTTGCTCCTTCTTTCCTATCATACATCTATCGTCTTGATCTCCCCTCCTTCTTTTTTGTGTTTGTTACTCACTTGTAACACCTCTAATCTTCGGCATTTATATGACCGTATTGTTTTGCAAGTGCCGTAAAACACTTACTAAAACTAAACTAAGATTTCCACCTGTCTGAGACAATTGTTCTTTTTTTCTCGACAGTGGGTGGCCGTATTTCTAGAGTGGCGTGTCTGGGTTGTTTGGCGGGCGGGTGCTCTGGTGTGGTTTGCTCCACCTCTCCTGTCAAACTAAACCTCTGTCGTGGGTGGTTGGCGGTTTGCTTCTTCTCTCCTGTCAAACTTCTGTAGTCCTTATATCTCTCTTCGTTATTTTTTGGGTTTTGTTACCTCTAATCTTCGGTACTTATATAACTTAATTGTGTTGCAAGTGCCGTAAAAGGCTTACTAAAGCTAAGGACCAAGGGAGTAATGACCTGATTGTGTTGCAAGTGTCGTGAAACGCTTACTAAAACAACCCAAACAAAACTAAACGAAATGACCAAATGAATCAAAAACAATTATATCGAAGAAAAACATATAAATGATATATACAAAAAACCCCGCAAGAACTCAGACGCACACACAACTTTGCTAGTGCTGTACAATTCTTACTACTGCTAGAAACGAAACCCTCCTAAAACCCAGTGGCAGTAGCGACCGAGCGCTGTTTCTTTTCCTCGCTCCCCGACTGTGCGGCCGTCTCCTTCGTTCTGAAGTCTTTGCACGACCCCGGCCGGCCGTCTCTTTGATGCCACAGACTTCCAGACTGTTAAATATTTATCGCTGGCTACTTTTACTTGAGATGCAGAGAGGCCTCGTTCCTTGCTGTTTGAGACAAGACTGGTTAGGAGCCGTTAACTCCTAGCTGGTTTTCTTTCATTTTCTGAAATTAAATCCTCAACCCCCCCCC
>NW_004799032.1:10803-12210 GCF_000002075.1 Aplysia californica | reverse complement strand
GGGAGGGGATCCTGGGAGCGGGGGAGGGGATCCTGGGAGCGGGGGAGGGGATCCTGGGAGCGGGGGAGGGGATCCTCGGAGCGGGAGCGGGGATCCTCGGAGCGGGGGCGGGAAAAGGTGAATGCGATATTGTGTAATCACGTGCAACACATCCCCTCCCCCCTTTTTTCCACCTCGGATGACTTTCAAACTGCGTCGTGTTTTGGGGATTTTTTTTTTTGGGGGGGGGGGGGGGTGTAGATCTAGAGTATCTATCTCCGTCTGTCTGCTTGGATGTTGTAATTTGCTTAGCCCGGGTTGGCTGTTACTGGCCGTCCGTTTCCCAAATGATATAATTTGTGTTGAATGGGGCGTACAACATTTCACATTTCTAAAGACAAAAAAAAAAAAAAAAACGAAACGAAACAAACACATATGTTTCAGACCTGAATAATCATGGTAAACAGCAGTGTGTGGGTGGTTGGAGGTTGTCACTGGTTGATCTTTTCTTTTCTTTTCCGTTATCTGTTGTGCTCTTTGACAGCGCTAAAGTTAATGATTGTGTTCTTGTTGACGCGCGTGCTTCTAGCTTTTTACTCAAACAAACAGACAGACTGCAACATACCAATTGTTGTCTTACAACTGAAATTATATAACTTAACCGCAATTTAACAACTGCAATTTAACACGGCAATTAATCAACTGCCGTTTAACAAACTGCAATTTAACACCTGCAATGTAATACTGCAATTCATCAACTACAATTTAGCACCTGCAGTTTAACAACTGTAATGCAACTGCAACAACTGTTATTCAATCAATGTTATTCACCAGCTGCTATTATTTCACTGACTGTTATTCAACAACTGAATTATTTCAATAAATGCTATTCAACAACTGCAATTAGTGGGTGGTTGGTGGGTGCTCTGGTGAGATTTGCTTCTGTTTTCCTATCAAATATCTATCGTCCTCATCTCCCCTCCTTCGTTTTTGTGTTTGTTACTCTCTTGTAACACCTCTAATCTTCGGCACTTATATAACCTTATTGTATTGCAAGTGCCGTAAAACACTTACTAAAACTAAGACAACTGCAATTATTTCAATAAATATTATTCCACAACTGCAATTCAATAAATGTTATTCGACAACTGCAGTTTGATGTGAGCGATGGTTGGAGGGGGTGGGTGGTTGGTGGGTGCTCTGGCGTTGTTTGTTCCTTCTTTCCTATCAAATGTCTAGCGTCCCTATCGTGTCCTTAAATGTTACTCTCTAGAAATAAATCTAACCTTCGACACTTGGATTACTTATTTATGTTGCAAGTGCTGTCAAACTCTTACTAAATCTAATAAACGAAAACGTAATTGAAGGGTGCCTCCTGCTTCTTTTCTTTCCCTCCTTTGTTTCTGTCTGTCGTTCTTGCTCCCCCCC
>NW_004799032.1:6182-8751 GCF_000002075.1 Aplysia californica | reverse complement strand
CAATGATGCCACAGTCCTGCGTGCGGAAAGTTTGGTCCTTAACTCGCCCCCCATTTGTAATCAAATAGTTTTTAAAATGTCAGAATTAGGGTATCAAAATTGTAAACTATCATTCGCCCTCTGAGCATTGTGTGTATGTGTGTGTGCGTGTGCGTGTGTTTGTGCGCGCGCGCGCGCGCGCGCGTGTGTGTGTGTGTGTGTGTGTGTATGTGTGTGTGTATGTATGTGTGCGTGTGTATGTGTATTCGTTCTTAATTTGAAGCATAGTGTTATAGTTATCCCTGCTCACGATGGAGAGCTAGGAATAGGACTTTAAAGAGGATATATAATTATTGTTTTATGTTGGATATCAATGGTTAAAAGGTGATAAAAAATCAGTGAATGGCTGAGATAAAACATTTTAATTGAGCAATTTGAAACTCCTTGTCTTGACAAACTGTTCAATGGTAATTTCCTTCTTCCCAAATTCCCGTTTCAGACTGTTTAAGTTTCAGTATGTTTCTCTTTCTCTGTTGAGCACACTGGTCAGCCTCCACGACATTGATTTAATGATTGTCAGGCGTGTTATTTTCTGGTGGTCACTGAGTTTCCGAATGAAAAGGAAAATGGTGGGTGGTTGGCGGGTGCTCTGGTGTGGTTTGCTTCTTCTTTCCTATCAAACATCTATCGTCTTAATCTCCTCTTCTTCTTTTTTATGTTTGTTACTCTCTTGAAACACCGCTAATATTTTTGCGCTTATATGACCTTATGCAGCTCCGTAAAACCTCTACTAAAACTTTAAAAAAAGACAAAGAAAAAGGAAAATGATCTGTGACGCGCGCCTGGAGTGTTGTTATGCGTATAGTAGGCAAATTAATGAATGAGTTAGGCTGGAATTTTTTATGCCAACAGACGAAAGTGAACAAGCTATAAATTCAAAAGGTTTATAAACGTGTTTTTAATTGTTCCTCTGATCTCCACACACATAACGCAGGTGTACACAATACACAAGACATCAGTGATTGATAGCCCGCCCAAAACTTGATTCAAGGTTAGGCCCTGCACCCAACAACCTGTCTAAACCCACTGACATCATAACAGTAACGCAAGCTTCATTACAGAAAAAATGCGCGCGCGCGCCCGCGCGCACGTGTGTGTATGTGTGTTTGTGTGTGTGTGTGTGTGTGTGTTTTGTTTTGTGTTTTGTTTTTCGAGGGGGGGGGGTTGCTCAATCTATGCCATGGCCTGGAGCAGAGAGAACGTATAGTTTAGGCTTTGGTCACACAATGCGTGAATGCAGCGCAGCTGCAGTAGTAGCGAGTACTCGATTTCACTGCGACTGCCTCATTTAGCCATATCGATACCGACGGAAGGCGAGTTCATTGTCAGCTTCTCCGACTGGTGACGTATATTTTTTTAGGGGGAAACGAACTCAAGATCCCCCATTGTGGAAGCCATGACCATGACGAGATTTGGCCTCATGTCTTCAGATGACACCCCCCACACACACACACTGTATCGTCTCACTCTCTCCACATCTCCCCACTCTCTGTATCTCTCTCCTCCTCTATCTGTTTCTCTCTACCTCTCCTTGTTTTGTAGTTGCTTTATGCTTGTCATTTCATGCATTTTCCCTTTCCCTACTGGTGTTGGGGACCGTACGCTAAACCTCCCGTTGACGTCAAGAATTCAGTCTTTGAAATTATGACCTGTTGTAGTAGTGGTAGTAAAAAGGGCGACCCACCTATCATAATAACACTAATGAAGATCCAACAGTATGTAGCAGCATACGTGCCGAGATTTGTGTATCTGTGTTTTGTGTGTGTGTGTGTGTGTGTGTGTGTGTGTGTGTGTGTGTGTGTGTGTGTGTGTGTGTACGCGTGCGTGCGTGTGTGTGTGTGTGTGGCATTTTATATACATTTCAACGTATATTTTAGCATGGATCTTGCACAATAAAATGTTAAAAGCTTCCAAAAACATTTAAGCTTCTTAGGAAGTCACCATACTTTTGTAGTCATTTTCTCAATACTTATTTTACACAAACACAAAGTGACCGTAACCTCATTGAACGGCAAATATCTCGGCTACTTTTCAACACAGATGTAGCCTTTTTCATCGAAGGCAAGTCAGACAAACTTTTACGATGATAGATCTACCAACGACTCTAAATACGCAAATATTGACATGCGCCTGGTTTCACCGTGTCGTGAAAATTATCACCCCGAAGCAGAGACAGATCTAGTGTGACTCATTAATGCTATTGCATCTCTCTTATTATGCATATATATTCATGAGGCTGGAGGTAATATCAGTGGAACAATGCCGACACCTCTCTCTGAGAATGTGTCTTTGGATTTTTTTCCTTTTTTTTATTGGAGGTAGGACATTTTAGACAGCTGCTCCCCTAGTATGGAATCATTTTGCGCGCATTTAGAACGGTCTCAAGTCACATTGTTGCACATTGAATAGGCCGCATGCAAGAAGGCTGTCATTGTGTAAGTGTGGGGTGTCGAAATTATTTTAAGCGTCTTGAAATGCGCTCGAGAGCCGCCAGGGAGTGGGTGCCATAGAAGAGAACGACGCTATAATA
>NW_004799032.1:3084-5899 GCF_000002075.1 Aplysia californica | reverse complement strand
GATCCCTTGGTGGTCTAAAATCGATAAGAGTAGGCTTCGGCCGCCACCCGGGCAAAATTCAAAATTTCCTACCAACGAAAAAGTATTAGGTGTGTCCCGCGCGCTCATATGACCTTATGCAGTTGCGAGCGCCGTAAAACCCTATACTAAACAAACAAAACAAACGAATAACACAAAGAGAAAAACCGAGCTGATCGAGAAGATAGACAACAGGAAGGAGTGGGGTACCATGAAAAAGAAGAAGAAGACGAAGAAGAAGAAGAAGAAGAAGAAGAAGAAGAAGAAGAAGAAGAAGAAGAAGATGATGGAGAAGAAGAAGGAGAAGAAAAATGAGAAGAAGAAGAAGGAGATGAAGAAAAAGGAGAAGAAGAAGAAGGAGAAGAAGGAGAAGAAGAAGAAGAAGAAGAAGAAGAAGAACGCTCACTGCATTATGTGCTCTCTTGTAGTTGTGCAACTTTAAGAATTATTTTAAGAACCCATTAAAAAAAAGAATTCCTTTCCACACCACTTCTTTATTACCCTTGCTTCATTTCTGTCTGCTTGTCTTGTCTTTTCTCAGCACTTAAATTAATGGCCATTATTGTGCAGCTATGCTTCAACATTAAACAAAGTTTTTTTTCTCTTCTTCTACCTGTGTGCTTTAAGCCAAGAGATATTACTTTCTGTCGACCTTCACCATCCCTGTTTCCCGCAATACGACCATCACATTAGGATTTATTTATCTATGCTCTTTCAAACAAAAATGAATGCCCTTCCCGAGCATTTAACCAGTATTTTTGGCCATCATTTACTGTAAGTATAGTTTTATCGCTCACGGCGTGACATTTACCATGCAGCTACAAGCTCAAGGCGAGCATGGTCTGTGATATTTGCTCAACATCATGCCACATAACATTGCCGAGATTTCAAATTTATATGATTATCTTTTGAAGGTCATGCGACATACCAATCCCGCCGCTTTGCGCCCCTCCCTTACAGCCTCCCTCCCTCTTCACCCTTTTTCTTTCTTCCCGTTTCGTTCTTGAAAAGTGCAAGGCGATCAGTACTCTCAAAATGTGCCCATTATATTATCTTTTTGACTTATTTTCTTTCATACCGTCTTCTCTCCCACCCACCCCCACCCCGTGGTCTTCCGTCTTCTAGCAGATGGTAAGGGGGCGCCATTGGTAGGTCACATTTTTTCCCTTTCCCTCTGTCTGTTGTTTCTATCTGTGTGTCTGTCTGTCTATTCTCGTGCTCTGAGTGACCTTTATTGTGTCGATTTATTTGTCTTTACTCTAAACTCGAAATCGAACCGGTCTTCTTCGCCAAGGACGAGGTTGGTTGGAGGGTACTCTGATGGGGTTTGCTCCTTCTTTCCTATAAAAAATCTATCGTCCTGATCGCTCCTCTTTCTTTTCTTTGTATGATACTCTTGGGTTTTTTGTGTGTTTCGGCAAAGGTTTTACAGCGTTTGCAACTACATAAGGTCATACGAGCACACGGGACACATTTGAATTTGCCTGGTTGGCGGCTGAAGCCTACTCTTACCGATTTGTGACCGCCAAAGGACTTTTAACATACACAACTTGCACACGTGACCTGGACATTTTTGCCTTTATCCGAGAATACTGGGCGAGGCTAGGTGTTAAATCTTACCTACCATAAGATCAGGGGTGTGACTGTCAGACAGCAGTAAGAAGGAGCCTAGGAGTAGTAGTAGAGAGGCTCCAGAAAGTCAGCCGCCCTGAGGAGTTTTCACCTGGGGGAGGGGGTGGGGGGCAGAAAGTGAAGACGAAAGCAGACGACAGAACAAGGTTATAGAGCAGGAAAGAAGGTGAAAGGAGAAAGTTTTAGAGAAGAACATTTTCCCATCGCTGTCTGGTTTCGAACCCGAGACCTATTGAATTGGAGGCGAGCACGGTAACATCTGGACTACAAGAGCGCCCATTACTCTGTCTTGTCACCCCTAATCTTCGGCACTTATATGAACTAATTGTGTTGAAAGTGACATGCAACTCTTAACTAAAATTAAACCTTAATCTCTAGCGGCAGCTTTGAATTCTGCTTGGCATGTGTGTGGCATCGTGGTGAAATCAGGCGCTCGTCAAAATAATGAATTCGAGGTAACCGATATTTTTCCGCCCTTTGAAACTTTTTATCGATTTCTTGGTTTTTTGGGGATTTTTTTGTTCAATGCCTTTTATGTCTGTTCAAGAACACATATCTGTGTGGATTTTTTAAAACAAAGACGTTGATGAAAGAAAGGCACACACACACACACAAAAAGTAAATTTGCTGTTACCAAGGACACTCAAACTTTGGAAGCTACCAAACTGATGGGGCTAATTTTACCTCTGACACCAGGCGACCCAACCTCCTTCAATTGCAAATAACGCAACTTTTATTGAAGATAGATGGTGAATTCAGCTGTAAGGAGATACCAATAACCCCATGCGTTCAAAAATTGACGAGCGCCTGATTCCACCGTGCCGTGACAAATTTGATTTTTTTATTTTTAAGATGAATTAAATCTGAAGTGAGGCAACATTTCGATCTTACATTCAGGGCCGAGTTTAGAAATGTCAATATCGAACAGAGTGTAATTGATGTAAACGTACAGCAGGGGCGCTCTAGTTATGGAATCGATAGCAAATCCTCGGTATTTTTCAATGAGGTTATTTTTTTTTATACTATAGCCAGAAAGGTGACTTTGAAAGGCGTCGTGGTTGAAAGGCTCATTGGAAAATGATAAAAAATTATAATGTATCTCGATTTGTTTGCATTTATTTGTGTTTTTTCAGTCGAGTGTGAAAGAGAGGTAGAGAGAGGGGGG
>NW_004799032.1:1468-2777 GCF_000002075.1 Aplysia californica | reverse complement strand
GTGTGTGTGTTTGTGTGTGTGTGTGTGTGTGTGTGTGTAGGTATGTGTGTGTATTTGTTAGTGTGTTTGTATGTTTGTTTGTGTGTGTGTGTGTCTTTTGTGGTTGTATTCATGCACACACTCCTTTGTATGTGTGAGGGCTCCATTGTGTATGTATGTGTGTATCTGTGTGTGTGTTTACGTAATTACTACGTCTGTGTATGTGTGTTTGCGTGTAGGTCTGCGTGTGTATGCGTGTTTTCGTGTGTACGTATGTGCACATGTGTGTGTGTGTGTGTGTGTGTGTGTGTGTGTGTGTGTGTGTGTGTGCTCTTGCCTGATAGCAAGTGATCGACATTTTTTTCAGCTGCTGCCCTTGCTTGGCGTTTATGCAATTATTATTTTTGAAGTTATGAAAGGCGGCTTAAGAATCGTGTTACGGGATGGGCAGCAACACGTGGAGAACGTGAAGTGGAAAAAAGTAGTAAAATAGCTGGATGGATAAGGTGCGCAGAAAGAGCAACTAGACAACAGCATCAACTACACCCTGAATGAAAATTCTTATACTAAAAAATGCACAATCGAAAGTACCACAGACGCGGGCAGTTGAAGGGTGCCGCTGGTAGGTGCTACTTCTTCACTTTCCCTCTATTGTTTCTATCTATCTGTCTTTCTTTTTTCTAGCATAAATTGACCTTGCTTCTCTTTACTCAAATAAACGACCAAGCACCATAGACAACAGATAACTACTATGAGATGTCCTGCCAAGAACAATAAGTGATTATCTCAAGAACTATTGATTATCATCAGATGAAGACCACAACACAAAATACTCGGACAGCACATAATGTACAGATGTTTTAAAACTACATGTAGTATAATCCCGAAAACTAGTATAATCACGAAAACTAGTATAATTACCACAACTAGTATAACCACCAAAACTAGTACAATCACCGCAACTAGTATAATCACCACAGCGCCAGTGTGGAGAAGCGGACCAAATTGGAACATATCATCCTCCGCCATTGCATGGCATACAGAGCCTGGGACAGAAAACGTGGCCAACCCTATTGACACTATAAGAGAAATTGTACGGGCCTACAGAAGAACTGAGCAGGGATGGATGAAAGGATGGATGGATGGATGGGTGGATAGGTGGACGGATGCATGGATGTACGGACTTATGGATGGATGGGTGGATGGATGAATAGATGGATGGACGGACGGGCTAATGGATTGATGGATGGACGGATCGATGTTTTGGTGGTACTGTACTTTTTCTCAACCTTCCACCCCCTGTAAAGTTGTTTGTGTGTGTGTGTGTGTG
>NW_004799032.1:0-1094 GCF_000002075.1 Aplysia californica | reverse complement strand
CTCTCTCTCTCTCTCTCTCTCTCTCTCTCTCTCTCTCTCTCTCTCTCTCTCGCTCTCTCTCTCCCTCACACCACCCTTCTCTTCCCTTCCTCCCTTTCACCCCCCCCCCAAAAAAAGCTTAAAAAATGTTTTTTTTAAAGGAGAACTCTGTGGGTGTCCTGTAAGAGTACTCTAGTCACCTGATATAACTGGTTAAAGTCCAATTCAAACCGAACCCAAACAAAACCACAAAAGACGTGAAATGGCAAAAGAACTATTGCGTGGGAAGGAAGTTCCCAGTTGAATCCACCGCGTTTTCCGCCGGTCTCTGGCGGTGACTGGGCAGGCGTTCTCGTCCCTTGACTAGCATTTTCTCCTCTCAGATAATTGAAAAACGTGGTTAGAGTTTCTAAGTTATTTTTCTTTTTTTTAAAAGGAACATTAAAAATTAAAAAAAAAAAAATAAAAGTTTAGTAAAACGGTTGATTTGGATTTTTCTAGCCTAAAAAAGAAACAACAAATTTTTTAAAAAAGGAACATTAAATTTTTTGTATGAAAAGTTCAGTAAAACGGTTGATTTGGAATTTCCTAGCCTGTAATAAAAAGAGAAAAGAAACAGCGAAAACATAACAGCCAGCTTTGGTTATTTGTGATGCGGAGTAAATGTATTCAGAAATTGGAAAGTTAGTCTGAGTTGCGGAGAAGAGTCGTGTGGTATTTAAAAGACTTCATTTTTGAGCGTTTCACGTCGGGGAATAATAGAAAAATATGTTAAGAAAGAAAATAAAAGCAAACAAAGCAAAACAAAATTGATAAAGGAATAGAAGAACCCCCCCCCCAAAAAAAAAAAACAAAAACAAACAACAACCCAACAAACCCCACCACCACCACTAACAACAACAACAACTATAAAAACTCCGAAAACACGTCAATAACTTCCGGTGAAGTCTCTTTGGAGTCTCGGAACATTGGCCAGATGTTGCTGATAATTCCTGTATTTTCTCACCACAGTCTTTAGAGGAGGAGGAGGAGGGTTCAAAGTGCTCCGGGAATGATTCTTCGTGATTCTCTGTGTAAGGCTGGAAAAAGTGTGTGTGTGTGCGTGTGTGTGTGTG
>NW_004799031.1:35904-39874 GCF_000002075.1 Aplysia californica | reverse complement strand
TATTATTATTATTATTATTATTATTATTATTATTATTATTATTATTATTATTCCTCGTTCTCGATGACAGCAGCTAGAAAGTCAGTCCGATGTCACGCACAAACTGTGCAGTTCGCTTCAAATCTGAGAGACTGCCTTAGAGCTTTCTCTCACGTCTGTGTACGAAGGGTGGCGTAGTGCGGGCAGTGCTGAAGGATGTGGCTGGCATCCTCTTGGTCGTGTCCACATTCACAGATTGATTATTATTATAATTATTACTACTATTATTATGACTAATGTTATTATCATCATCATTATTATTATTTCAAAGACAGACCTGTGCTTTCCTCAGCGCCTGCGGGTCCGAGTATCCCAGCTTGAAGAGACGAGACGACTCCTTGCCCAGCCCGTTGACGATCGCCTGGTACGTCTGGATGTCTGTCTCCAACACCTGCGACAAAGAAGGAGTTACAACTTTTTACAAATTTGAGTCTTGATTTCAGTTTTAGTAAGAGTTTTACTTCACTTGCAACACAATAAGGTCATATAAGTGCCGAAGATTAGACGTGTGTTACAAGAGAGTAACAAACCCAAAAAAGAAGGAGGGGAGATAAGGACGATAGATGTTTGATAGGAAAGGAGGAGCAAACCACACTAGAGCACACGCCAACCACCTACAGTTTTGATTTTGAGAAATAAGAAGCACGTTAACAGCATCAATTAGTGCTAGTAAAAAGAAAGGCTGACAGATAGCCAGACACACAGAGGACAGACAGACAGACAGACAGACAGACAGACAGACAGACAGACAGACAGACAGACAGACAGACACACAGACACACAGACACACAGACACACAGACACACATAAACAAACAGACAGAAACAACAGAGAGAAAGAGAAAAGTAAGGTATACAAGTAACGCCCTCCAACCACCCAAACATGTCAGTTTGAGTCTGAGTAAAAACCTTGGCAGAATAATAGTCATTTAGTGCTAGGAAAAATCCTGACTATCATACAAACAGAATCAATCTAGAAGAAAAGGAGTAGCACACGCAAGTGACACCCTCCAACAACCCACATATTTGTAATCAGATTTAAAGAAAATAGAAAATGTAAAATAATCTTGCATTCAAGACGATAGAAACTCTTTGGTGCCAGATTTATTTCAAAAAAATTTATTTTCATTTCAAAGCAATAGAAACTCCTTTATTCCACATGAGAAAATAAGGTAGCTTTTAAAGACATAAGGTAGCTTTTAAAGACAAGCGGGCTAACCCAGATTTCAGGGGTGTCCAGAAATCTTGACCTACACCAAAAGTAGACATTGTCCTACCTATAGGAGAAGTTTGGTTTCATTGATATGTATATTTGTTTGGTTATATAGATTAAACTCTCCTTGTCTTTTAAAGAAACTGAACAAGGGGCAAAAACTTTACCTTCGATTTTCTCAAAACAGCATTTTTCTCGATAGCCCCATTGTGCTTAAAAGCGACAATATAACAAGCCACACTCACATTGTTCTTAGCTAGAAGTTTGTCTGCGGCGTTTTCATCCTTGCCGAAGTCTTTGCTGGTGACCAGCGCCATCTTGTCGTTGATCCACGCCTCGACCTCTGCTACCTCAGAGAAGTACTGGCAACACAGGGAGTAGAAGTGGTGGCACGACATTAAATTTAATAATATTAATAATAATAATCATAATCATAAAAACATAATAATAATATATAACCTTTATACAGCGCATTTCCCAAAAAAGTAGCTTGATGCGCTTTACATTGGAATACCCATTTTCAAAACCTTCTTTACTACTTCCTTTCTTCTCATGCAATATATATTTATGCACACACACACACACGCACACATACACACACACACACACACACACACACACACACACACACACACACACACACATAGACTATTTTCATTTAGACGTAGGTGCAGAACAACTTTAAATAAAAATAATGTTAAAAGCTTAAGAAGGATCGGCCTGTATGAACAGAAAAAGCTTAAGATGTCTTTTGAAGCTATAGAGTGTTCTGGAAAGGCTCTTAGCACAGGTGTGTACAAAGCTAGGCGCAGAGACAGACATCTACAAGAAATGTCTTCTCTCTCTATCTCTCAGTCTCTCTCTCTCTCTCTCTCTCTCTCTCTCTCTCTCTCTCTCTCTCTCTCTCTCTCTCTCTCTCTCTCTCTCTCTCTCTCTCTCTCTCTCTCTCTCTCTAGCTTTATTCTTTTTTTTCTCTCTATTCTGTCTCTTGATCTTTCTCTTTTTCACTTTGCCTCTCTTTCACTCTATCTATCTCTCTTTCTCTATACAGAGATCACAAAGGAAACAACTGTTGCAATGACATCATCAGTCGCCCCCCCCCCACCTCCCATCAACTGTCAGAATGACATCATCACAACCCCCCCCCCCCCCCCAAACCAAAAAAAAATTTAAAAAATCAGCAGGTACATTGCCGTCATCATCAACCGACCTTCTGCGTCTGCAGAGAGATGTCCAGATTTTTCTTGCGGTTCTTGCACTTCTTCAGCAGGTCGTCCCAGGACACCTGTAGCTCCTGGTTCTTGTCTCGGATGGCCTTGGAGTTGAAGTGATGACCAGCGACCAGACGGTCACCCTCCGACGTCACTTTGTCGATGGCGCCCTGGTGACCCTGAATCTCTCTGTCCAAATCCTGGAGACGAAAAATTGTAGTGTTTTACTATCGTGTCAACAGAGCAGATTAACCTTATCCGTACGTCCTGTTTTACTATAGTATTCATACGAGGTGGGGAACTCTGTGTCACCACTTTCCAAAGAGGAAATTTACTCGTTAATCCGATCCGTACGCTCTGCATAGCAGTCTGTCCAAATGATTTTTTGAGAAATACTGAAAGTTTCAAAGAGATCTTCGCACTAGAAGTATTTTAAAATGTGAAGAATACAACCCCGGAGGTGCAAAATGACCCCAGGGCGTACGGATAGGGTTAAAATAGAATCAAAAGTCAGTCAGTCATGTAATGCATGTACTGCCGATCTGCCTCTCTTGCCCTATATTTTTCTAGCAAGACCAAGATGCCCAAGCCCTTTGTGTTGATTCATGTGTCCTACATAAGGTTGGTAGTGTAAGGATTTAACATCCCTTTCAAAACTGTTTGGTTATTTAAGTCGTTGAACCCCATCGGGCGCTGGAAGCGTCCAGTACAAGAGACAACTGTTTCGTTTTATATAGTGCTAGTTTTTGCTTGCTTTTCAGAACTATTCCAGAACAGAGTTTTTTAGTAATGACTAAGCCTTTGTTTCCGCTAGTTAGAAGTTGGAGGCAAGCTTTTGGGGTTATAATGAGACGTAGTGCATCAGGTTAAGGTGGCTGTAGACAAAAACTCCAGGAAATGTTGGAAAAAACTCAGGGCTTAAAGAGTTCAGAGATGCCACCTTCAGATTTAACATCCATCTCTGATAGAACCAAGCCATTTGGGTTGGGACTTTTGAAGACTCCTCAAAACAACCTAAATTCAAGCATGCCCAGTTGGGGATTCAAATGAGGGCTGTCCACTCCATATTCCAGCATGAAACCAACAAAGCTAAAGGGGCACTCTCTGTGTTTAAAGAACTATATCTCAGTTTGGAGGAGAAAAGAGAAGATTGTAGACATATTAGCGATAAGGAAGCTGGTTGAAGCAGTAAGGCAGACAGACAGAAATAGCAGAGGAAGGAAAGAGAAGAGATAAACCATGGCAACCTTCAATCCCCCCCTCTCCCCTCCCTTTCACCTCTTCCCTCTCACCTCACTCCCTCTCACACCCTCTCTTCTCGTCCCCCCCCTCCTCTTTCACCTCTCCTCTCACCCATTCTGACTGTCTCACGCCCCACCCCTCTCACACCCTCCCTTTTCACACACCCTCCCTTCTCACAACCTCCCTTCTCATCCCCCCCTCCCCTTTCACCTTCCCTCTCACCCATTCTGAGCGTCTCACACTCCTCCCCTCTCACACCCTCCCTT
>NW_004799031.1:32492-34348 GCF_000002075.1 Aplysia californica | reverse complement strand
GCATCGCCCTACCTATAAGAGAAGTTTGGTTTCATTGGTGTGTATATTTGTTTGGTTATAGAGAAAACTCTCCTTGTCTTTTAAAGAAACTGAATAAGGATCCAAAAACTTTATCTTTGATGTTCCCAAAACAGCATTTTTCAGTATAGCCCCCTTGTACTTAAAAGTGACCAATTGAGATCACAAATATCAGTTATGAAGGTCACAGATATCATCCATTGAGGTCACATAATGTATCAGTCAGAGACATCACAGATATCATTCATTGAAGTCTCAGACAACAATGCTGCACATTTAATTTTACAGAAAAGAAAGCAAGACTCTGCCTCGCTTCTTTTACGGAAACCGCACTGGCTTCCTGTTAAGAAAAGAATTATGTACAAGTTAGCCACTCTAAATTATGGAAATTTCCCGTTTCTTTAGCTAAGGCATCGTGGTGACATCAGGCGCTCGTCAAAATAATGAAATCAAAGAAAATGGTATTTTTCTTCCCCTTTGAAAATTTGTATCCAAATTTTTAATTTTTTTGGCTCAAAATCTTTTGTATCCATTAAAAACACATTGTTGAGTGACTTTTACTAAAGAACGTTGATTAAAGGCACAAAAAATGTAAATTTACAGTTTCCATGGACTCTCAAGCTTAGGAGGTCACCAAACTTAGGCAGCCATTTTCTCTCTAATTTTACTTCTGAAACCAAGTGACCTCATCTTCTACAATCTGAAATATCTCAACTTCTATTGAAGATAGATGGATGATTTTTTTCACCAAAAGCAAGACAAATGAACGAGCTTTAAGATGATACCAATAACTCCATATGCCCACAAATTGACGGGCGCCTGCTTCCATCACTTCATGACACATATTATTATACTACAAGTCTCTGAACAGACCTGATGTTTCTTCAGCAGTTCCTTAACACCCCGCAGGTCGGAGCCCAGATCTCTGTTGGCCGAGGACTTCTCCATCTCATCAAGCTTGGTCTGAAACAGAAAGTAAAAGAAAATAACGTAGAATAGTCGAACAAACGGGCAGTTGTTTGTTCTAGTAGTTTAGTAGAGGTTTTACGGAGCTCGCAACTGCGTAAGGTCATATGAGCGCCAGAAGATTAGAGGTGTTACAAGAGAGTAAGAAACACAAAAAAGAAAAAGGGGAGATCAGGATGACAGACGTTTGATGAAAAGAAGGAGCAAACCACACCAGAGCACCCGCCAACCACCCACAACACTGACTTATAGTTGTTCAAAAACCCACAAAACACATCAGATGTACAAACACACAAATGGTACAATATTCGTACAAATACACACAAATCAAAACAGTTGCACACAAACACACAAATGGTACAATATTCGTACAAATACACACAAATCAAAACAGTTGCACACAAATACACAGAATTTTTTTTTTACATAAGAGTTTTACAGCACTTGCAACAGAATAGGGTCATATAAGTGCCAAAGATTAGAGGTGTTACAAGAGAGTGACAAACACAAAAAAAGGAGGGGAGATAAAGACGATAGATCTCTGATAGGATAGAAGAAGTAAACCACATCAGAGCACCCACCAACCATCCACACACCAATTATACAAACACACACAAAACACAACAGTTGTACACACACAAAACAATAAAACACTGTTCAAAGACAGTGCAATATATGTACAAACACACACAGAACGTAGAACAGTTGAGCAAACAATATGCCATTTATTTGGATGGTTCGAATATTTCTGGTTGATACTAGTATCTCATTTGAGGGAAAGAGGGAAAGAGGGAAGGGGCATTGGGTGAGGTATCCCAGAAGGCACACATCAGAATCTCTCTCTCTCTCTCTCTCTCTCTCTCTCTCTCTCT
>NW_004799031.1:24380-30980 GCF_000002075.1 Aplysia californica | reverse complement strand
GAGAGAGAGAGAGAGAGAGAGTCACAGACAGAGACAGAATGAGACAGAGAAAGAGACACTGTGAGATAGAGTGTGAGAAAGAGCAAGAAACAGTGATAGAAAGAGTGGGAGAGAGAAAAAATTAGAGAGAGGGTGAGAGAGAGTGAAAGTGAGAGAGAAAGGGATAAATATTTAGAAGGCACAACAAGAGAATGAGAGAAAGAGAAAATGATAGAGAAAGACAGAGACTTACAGATAGAGAGCATCCACAACAGGCTAACTATAATGAAAAAGAACTTAAAACAGACACAAAAAAAGCAGAAAAAATAACAGAAAGACGAAGCCAAGAGAACGGTAAAAGTAAAAATCAAATTAACTTAACACCCCAAAACTAATATAAAAAAGAAACAAAACAAAACAATTTCTCCATCCAGCTCTCACATTGTTTAGTCCTTTCAGTCTCTCGTTGTTGGCCTTGAGTTCTGCCTCAAAGGCCGCGTGTTTCTGAAGCTTGGCCTGCAGGTTGCTAAGGTCCCGGTAAGACTCATCGGTCGCAGTCTTCATCTTTTCCTTCATCCAATCAGACAGCTGGAGAAATAAAGAAGAAACCATTCGAAATTTGTCACATTCTCATCAAGATAATTCAGATCTTAGAAGAAGCCTGCTGTAGAGGCCATAGTGTGACTCATCTATCGCAGTCTTCATCTTTTCCTTCATCCAGTCAGACAGCTGAATAAAAAAGAGAGGAAATTATTTTAAAAATAACAGTACCATTGTTTGGTCCTTTTGATATAATTGTAATTATATCAGAGGCAAGTAAAGAAAATTTTTGTACAAGACTGAAAAATGATTTAGGTCCCTATCCACTTGATTATGATCATGTAGGAGGAAAGTTGCTACAGTTATCAATAAGGCTCATATCTGGTGGTCTTCATCTTTTCCTTCATCCAGTGGGACAGCTGAATGAAAAACAAAACAGTAAATCATAAATTTTACGGATGAGAAGGTGATTACAAACGTTTTTGGGGTTTTTTTTAGTATGGGGTTTTGCGGCGCTCGCAGCTGCATAAGGTCATATGAGAGAGACAGAGAGACATATTATACAAATATGAGGCGTGCTAACAATATGAGCTACTGCTAGTTCTCTCAATCCACAAATGGAGATATTGGCCAAAAATCGACACTAGGGTCAAATTTGTTGAATTTCTATTGATGCCATATTCTTTAACTATTGCCTTTTGTTATTTCATACTTATAAATTGTAGAAAGATCACCTATAACTATGACATATCTATTTTCATCAGGCATGAATCTGAGAAGTAACTCATTTTGTCAGCACGCTTCACAAATTTTATACATCTCCACTTGCATCTCATTTGTTTCATTTGCATATCCAGCTCACCTCATTAGCATCTCTCTTAAACTTCTGGAAGGCCTGGGAGGCCAGCAGAGCCTGGTGTCTGTCCGCGGCCCGGTCCTTGGCCTTCTGTCTTCTCTCCAGTACAGACTTGCGACGTTTGTCGATTCTGCGAACCGGAAGGAGGAATTCACATGTTGAAACTGACATTTATGATTGTAAATATTTGACCACCCAAACCCATCCATCAAGTTCGTTTTAGTAAGTGTTTTACGGCACTTGCAAAACAATAAGGTCATATAAGTGCCTAAGAGTAGAGGTGTTACAGGAGAGTAACAAACACAAAAAACAAGGAGGGAACATAATGATGATAGACATTTGATGGGAAAGAAGAAATAAACCACACAAGAGCACCCGCCAACCACCAACAAATTCGTACAAAGGAGTACTGAATAAGGTTACTAAAACTTTATAGACTGCTGATTTGTAAGGAGAGATTTCTTACTTTTCCATGACAAGGAAGAATACAGTTGTTTTTTTAACTCTCAAAACCGCCAAATCATTACTGTTATCATTATTATTAATATTATCATTATTTTCATTTTTACAATTATCATCATCATCATCATCATCATCATCATCATCATCATCATCATCATCATCATCATCATCATCATCATCATATCATCATCAACATCATCATCATCAACAACATCATCACCATTATTATCATTACTATCATTTGCATCATTACCATCTCTCTGCCACCCTAAGCAGCAAGCACATACACACACACACACAAACACACACACACACACACACACATAAACATGCACATGCACACACACACACACACACACACACACACACACACACACACACACACACACACACACACACACACATATTTATATATAAACATACACACAAACACATACACAAATAAACAAAAAAATAAGCAGTCAGCATGGTTTACTTCTCGCTGTCCGGGTGACCCTCAGCCGCACACAAACACAAGCACACACAAATAGACACACAAACAGATAAGTGGTCAGCATAGTTTACTTCTCGCTGTCCGGGTGACCCTCGGCCACCAGTTTGTCGGCGAGTTCATTCAGGGCCTTGACCTTGTCATCCTGGGCCTGGAGTTTCTTCTCGAAGTCCTCGTGGCGTCGGAACAGACCCTCCACGTCATCCACGGTGCTCTGTGGACATTTTTTAAAAAACTGTCAGACATGACGACTGGCTCCGGACAAATATCCTGAACTTTTCAAACGCATATGTAGAGAATCAAAATCTATGGATCATAATTATTGTCTCGTTCATCATGTATTTAAAATAGTGTTATACACTTTGGGGACATATGTTTTGTTGGGGGTTTTTTTTTTTTTTAAGTTTTTTTTTTTTTTGGGGGGGGGGGGGGGGGGGGTAAGTGTTTTACGGTGCGAGCGCCCGGGACACATTAAACTTTTTCAGTTGGTAGGAAATTTTGAATTTTGCCCGAGTGGCGGCCGAAGCCTACTCTTATCGATTTAAGACCACCATGGGATCTTTAACGTGCGCAACTTGCACACGAGACCTCCGAAGATTTTTGTCCTTGTCCGAGAAGGCTAGGTGTAGACCTTTCCTACCAGAAGATCAGGCGCGTGGCTGAAAGACAGCAGTTAGGAGGATCCAAGGAGTAGAAGTAGAAAGGCTGTAGAAAGAGTCAGGAGCCCAGAGGAGGGAGGGCAAAGGAGGTGAGGGGGTAGGGGAAGAAAGAGGAGACGAATTGAAAGTAGACGACAGAACCTTGCTAGAGAGCAGGAAATGAGGTGAAAGAAGAACATTTTAAAGAAGAAAATTTTTCGGTCGCTAACCGGATTCAACCCCCGGGACCTTTGAATGAGAGGACAACACCTTAACCTCTAGGCCACGAGAGCCCCCCGAGACATATGTGAGGTGAAATAAGGCACTCGTCAAAATTATAAAATCAAAGAAACGGGTGTTTTACTGACCGTCTGGCAATTTTTTCTAATTTTGTTGTTTAGGCTCAACACCTTTTATGCCCATTTAAAAACCTATTTCTGGGTGGGTTTCACTGAAAGACATTGAGTAAAGGCACAAAAACTGTAAATTTTCAGTTTCCAAGGATTCTCAGGCTATGGAAATTACCAAACTTTGGCGGCAATTTTCTCGTAAAATTTACCTCTGAAACCAGGCGACCCTCACCTCTTTCAATTGCAAATATCTCAACTTCTCTTCCATAGATTGATTTTTTTTCCCCAACAGTCAACAGGAAAGCAAATGGACTGACTTTAAGATGAAACTGATCTCCCCATATGCCCAAAACTTGACAAGCACCCGATTCCACCATGTCGTGGCAATTATTATAAGAGATAAGATAAGATAGTACTTTATTATCCCAGAGGGAAATTTTCCTCAGCTGTACAGGACCGTAAAAACACATGCAGGTATACATACAAAATTTAAATTATATATATATTACTCTCATTAAAATTCAATATGAAAGGAGAAGTAAAGCTGACAAAATGTACATTTACATCAAATACATCATTCAACCACATGCAGGAATTTAAATACTAGACCTTTGGAGTTATATACAGATACATACTCTAAGAGCAACACCCATCTATGCTCATTCTGACAAAGCCTTATGCTAGATGGTAAAAAACTTATTTTACTTAATGACACCATTTAAGACATCCACCTGTATAGACAACCACTTTCCTCCTCCACAATGGGTGTCCATCTCGGACAAGTTGTAATTGTCAGAGGTGACATCCTCCTACTACAGCACACGACCGACTCAAAATTGACGAATCATATTGCCTGAACAATACATCTTGCATCAAGAAGTTTTACATACAGAGCACAATCTGAACAATTTTAGAAACGGGATATCCAGATATCTAGATAGATGTATATATATATAAAAGTGGACTTGAGAGGCTTTGTGCACAAACTCCTCCCTTATTACCTAACCCACACCTTTGAAACCTTGCAGGGGTCCACAGCATCCACGTGGCTATGACCTAACTTTTTAAAAATCCACGCAAACTGCTTTCTCTGATTTTCCCAAAATGCTTTGTTTCATCCACACAGAGTTCTAATCTTGGGAAAGTCCGTCTTCTAAGACACCATTGTAAACAAGTGAGGTTTCCGTTCCTTAACCGTGCGAATTGATTCAATATCTTTGAAATTCTGGAGTGTACAACCACGAAAGCAGAATAGAAAATCAATCAATACATCAATTATATAATTTGGCAACTTGGAAATACGTGTGTCACTTTTCTCTCAAGATTTATTGCTCCATTCCAGTAGAGTGTAACTATAGTAGGCCAATTAACTTTTAGTTGATGTTAATGCCCAGATCATTCCTTTCATCGAAAGGGGGCCCAGCTAGTATAATATAATAAGCAGCAGTTCCCTGTTGAAGTTCAGGCACAGTTATGAGCGTGACTAAGATGAATCAGCTCATTTACAATTACAATTCTACTGTGCATAAGAACTTGAGATGTAATTGCGCCCCCTCCCCCTGGGAATGGCCTAAAGACAATTCAGTCAGTAGCACCCCCCCTCCCCCCTCACTGCCCAAAGACAGGTGAAAGCAGGTCAAGACTCACCCCCATGTCGTCAAAGTCCAGGAAAGCCTCATGGCTGCTGGTCACCGCATCGATCTGGTCTGCTTCTCTGTTGAAAACCTGATGAGAGAAAAATAGTCATTATAGATTTTTTACATCCCAATCAACACAATTAAGATCATTAAGAAGGCAGGTTGCTTTGATCCTGCCTGTCAGAGCCAGCTCAGGCTGAGAGAGGGACACAACACACTATCTCAACAGAGAGACCGAGATACTCATTTTTTTAAAAAGGTGATACTAATTTTTTTTATAAAGACTCGCTACATGGGAATCGAAACCCGTTGTCTGCATGCAACAACAAAGTGTCAAACTGCTGAACCACACGATTTTTGCGTGTCTCTGGTTTTAATTGTTTCATAAAAGAGAATGGACTGCATAGAACAACAAGATAGTAGTCATTTAACACTTTTAGTACAGTCTGCAGCTTAAGTCGCCAGGCCGTAGTATACGCTCATTCTCATTACCACTGGCGACTTTAGCCACTGACTCGACCAGGCACGCTAAGTATAATTAACCCTATCCGTACGTCGTGTTTTACTATTGTATCCATATGACGTGGGGAACTCTGTGCCACCACTTTCAAAAGAGGAAATTTACTCGTTAATCCTATCTGTACGCTTTGCAGAACAGTCTGTCAAAATGATTTTTTGAGAAATACTGAAAGTTTCAAAGAGATCTTCGCACTAGAAGTATTCTAAAACGTGAAGAATACAACCCCAGGGGTACAAAATGACACCAGGGTGTACGGAGAGGGTTAAACAACGATCAGAGCCACTGCACTGAAGTAAATACCAAAGGAAGTCACTCTATGTGATAGCTGAAAGGTAGAAGAAACTGTGAACTTTTAAACATGTTTCTTGGGCTGCACAGGTATTTAAAAATTATATTAAAATTGTACCACGGCTTCAGAATTCTAAACCAGTATGGTACTTAAAGGTTTTTCACTATACGAGCCTTCGGTACTGTAAGTCTTAGTGTTAATACAGGGGGGAAACAAGATAGACAGACAGAAACAAAAGAGGGAAAGAAAAGAAGTGGGACCTACAAGTGGAATTACCATCCATTATAAATATTATGTTTATGATTGTCATCAACATCACTATTATTAGAGTTGCTATCTTTATTATCTTTATTATGATAATTATGATTATAATAGCTAATTATAATTAGCATGATCATCAACATCATCATTATTGCATCTCGTAGGTTTTGAAGTTATGAAATACAAAAATACGATCATTATTTGCCACCATCCTTACATATCGCCATTTTATTGAAAAGAGACACAGATGTCTATGTTCTGAAATCCATTGATGGTTAATTATTCTAATTATCAATATTACCATTTCAACAAAATAAATTGTGTTATTAAAAAAAATATTTTTTTAAAAATGAATAAAAAAAATAAAATAAATAAATAATAGATTGCATTTATATAGCGCTCTATCCCACACTAGAATAAGCTCTGAGCGCTTTACATCAATCACATAATTATTCACACAAGAAAAATTATTTCACAGAAGCAAGAAAAATTCGTTCAACCACATAAAGAAGAACTTTCACAAAAATACATTAACTATTCACGAAAGGACAAGATAAATAAATAAATACATTTTAAAA
>NW_004799031.1:21379-22985 GCF_000002075.1 Aplysia californica | reverse complement strand
GACAGACAGACAGACAGACAGACAGACAGACAGACAGACAGAGAGACAGACAGACAGACAGACAGACAGACAGAGAGAGAGACAGAAAGAGAGGTATAACTCACTTGTCCCTGTGTGCCTTAATGTCGTCCATCACCTCGTCATGAGCCTTTAGCATGTCCTCAGCACTTTTGACGTCATGGGGCATCTCAGCACTGGCCAGAGTCCTCTTCACACCACTGGCCCACAGCAGCTAGCGACGTCATTTGGGGGGGGGGTTGTCAGTTAGAGCGCGATGATTGTATATGATTGCACATGATAATCAATGATTGTAAATGACTGTCTATGATACTAGGTAACTGTAGATGATGGCAAAAGACTGCAAGACCCTAACTGCAAATTGTAAATGATACTTAATAACAGTGAGTGATTGTTAGTTTTAGTTTTAGTAGAGATTTTACTGCGCTCGCAACACAATAAGGTCATTTAAGTGCCCAAGATTAGACGTGCTACAAGAGAGTAACAAACACACTAAAAAGAAGGAGAGGAGAAAAAGACGATAGATGTTTGATAGGAAAGAAGAAGCGAACCACTAACCACACCAGAGCAGTTAAAACGCGATGATTGAACATAATTGCACATGATAATAAATGATTGTAAATGACTGTGCATGATACTAAATAACTAAATGATTGCAAATGAGTGGGCATGAAACTTAAGTTTTATTTTTAGTAGAGGTTTTACCGCGCTGACAACTGTATACGGTCATATACGTGCCCAAGATTAGAGGTGTTACAAGAGAGTAACAAACACAAAAAAAGAAGGAGGGGAGACAAAGACGATAGATGTTTGATAGGAAAGAAGAAGCAAACCTCACCAGGGCACCCACCAACCATCCACGGAGGAGGTGTCAGAACGTGATGACTGTATAATTAATATGATTGCACATGATAATAAATGATTGTAAATGACTGTGCATGATACTAAATAACTGCAAAATGTAAATGGTTCTTATTAACAGTGAAGGATTGTTAATCATTATAATTTTAAATAATTGAAAATTATAGCCAATGATTGAAAAGGATTGAAATGACTATAAGTGACTGTACAAGATTTTTAAATGTAAACAAGAGTTAGTAATTGTATGTAATTGTTGATTGTAAATAATTGTATGCGATTGTTGATCGTAAATGATTGTAAGTAATTCCAAACGATTGTTGATTGTCAATGATGATTGTTTGTAATTGATTGTAAACGATTATAAAATAGTGTTAACCATTGAAAATAAATTGTAACAGATTTTAACTGACAGTAGCGTTTTATGCATCGACACAAAACGAAGATAGGCACACAAAGACATATAAAAGGGAGCGGAAAGGACAGGTTGTTGTTATTATTGTTGTTGTTGTTGTTGTTGTTGCTGCTGTTGTTGTTGTTGCTGTTGTTATTGATGTTGTTGCTGTTGTTGATGTAGTTGTTGTTGTTGTTGTTGCTGTTGTTGTTGTTGTTGTTGTTGTTGTTGTTGCTGATGTTGTTGTTGCTGTTGTTGCTGCTGTTGTTGTTGTTGTTGATGTTAATGTAGTTGTTGTTGTTGCTGCTGCTGCTGTCATTGTCGTTGTTGTTTTTC
>NW_004799031.1:17791-20263 GCF_000002075.1 Aplysia californica | reverse complement strand
AGAGAGAGAGAGAGAGAGAGAGAGAGAGAGAGAGAGAGACATCATGCATTTTTTTTTTCATGTTTTGGGTTTTTGACTTGCTTAGAGTACAAAGAAGAACATCGACACGATAACTACCATCTAGTACTGGAAAAAAGACAAACAAAGTGTTTGCTTGTTTGGTTGGTTGGGGGGGGGGGTAATTTTTTTTTAAAATCAATTTTTGTAATGTGTTAGGGCTAACCACCCGCATAGACAGACAGAAATAACAGCGAAAAAAGAGTACAAACTATTAGTCTGGCGTTTTGTTTTAAAAGACTAAATTATCCAGTTTCGCAAAATGTTAGGGGGAGCCAAAAGTACGCATTTTTGCCTTTCAACAGCCAGTCGCTCTGAAAATCTTCAAAACGCTTTCCCCACCTTATTTATTAAGATAGCGATACCAGACTAAGGTAGAAATGCGTTCTCTGTACGTCGAGTTTTACTATCGTACCCATACGACGTGGGGAACTCTGTGCCACCACTTAACCCTATCCGTACGTCGTGATTTACTATCGTATCCATACGACGTGGTGAACTCTGTGCCACCACTTTCCAAACAGGAAATTTACTCGTTAATCCAATCCGTACACTTTGCATAGCAGTCTGTCAAATGATTTTTTGAGAAATACTGAAAGTTTCAATGAGATCTTCGCACTAGAAGTATTCTAAAATGTGAAGAATATAACCCCGGGGGTACAAAATGACCTCAGGGCGTACAGATAGGGTTAAACTATCACAGGTGGATTCGGTAGCTCAGTTTCGCCCAAAACTGGATAATATACTGTCTTATTTGGTTTGAGTAAGAGTTGTACGGCACTGGCAACCCAATAAGGTCATATAAGTGCCGAAGATTAGAGGTGTTACAAGAGAGTAACAAACACAAAAAAGAAGGAGCAGAGATAAGGACGATAGATGTTTGATAGGAAAGAAGAAGAAGCAAACCACACCAGAGCACCCGCCAACGACCCACTGACACCTTCTAACCGACCCCATAGACAGACAGAAACGACAAAGAGAAAGAACAGAAATAGCAGCTACTAACTAGGGGCGCCACCCTCCAACCAACCACCTTTCTGGATCGATGTAGAAATACATAACACAAATGACGTGGCTTTGACCCCCAGTAACTTACAAAACTGACCGCTGTCCAGTGAACAAATGGGAGGCATCGTGGTGAAATCAGGCGCTCGTCAAAATAATGCAAACTAAGATATTGGCATTTTTTTCGTCAAGTTTGACAATTTTATTTTCAAATCTTTGTTTTTTGGCTCAACACCTTTTATGTCCTTTTACAAACATTTCTGTGAGGATTATACAGGAAAACGTCGAATAAATGCACAGCAAATGTAAAGTTTAAGTTTCCAGGGACTCTCAAGCTTTGGAAATCAACAAACTTTAGCTACCATTTCCCGCTAGTTTTATCTCTGAAACCAGGCCACCCCCACCTCCTTCAGTAGCAAATATCTCCATTTTTATATATAAACGTGATGCGTTTGTTTGTATTTTCACCGAAAGATAGTCAAATGAACGAGCTTTAAGATGATACCAATAACTCCACATGACTCAAAATTGACGAGCGCCTGATTCCAACGCGTTGGGACACAAATTAATGCATCCGTTTTCTCGAGCACACGGACAGAGAGAGAGAGAGAGAGAGAGAGAGAGAGAGAGAGAGAGAGAGAGAGGGGGGGGACGGAGAAATGCAGATGCAGAAAGGGAGGTTGTGGATAGAAAATAATTCATAACATATTTTATTGCTCTGTTAGAGTAACGTTGTGCTGGATTGTTCTTTTTTTTGTTGTTGTTCAAACTTCAAACGTGCTTTTCACACCTTCTGCACATTTTGTGCGAAACAAACCATCAGCAGGAAGCGATTGTCAGGCGGAACAATTGTAACTATAGCAGCATCCAACAACACACAACCAAATTAGATAACAGAAGACAATCGTAACCGGCAGCTACATTGAGCAGATTGCTGCTTCTTTTCGATTTTATGAAGAAAAAAAAAGAGAAAGGGAACAAGGATTTGTTTAAGCCATTACGGCTTTAAAAAAAAGAAAAAGATTGTTACACTTTCATCAGCACAATCAATTTAGATCACCTTGATGTGGGTTTCGACCATGCCAGTCAGGCAGGGCCAACCGTGGCTGAGATAAATACAACGTCCTTGCAGAATGACCCAGTTAAGTTACTCCATAAAAGATTCTCCTCTACACAGGAAACGAACTCAGGTCTTCTCCGTGCGACGGCGAAGCGCCTAAACACTACACCATAGACACCGATACATTATGCTGGGATCACATTTAATTAGGGGAACTCTCGTAGTCTAGAGGTTAAGGTGTTTGCCTCTTTTCCAAAGGTTCTGGGTTCGAATCCGGATAGTGAAAGACATTTTTCTTCTCTAAAATTGTCTCCTTTCATTTTCTCGTCTGCTTTCGTCTCCATTTTCTG
>NW_004799031.1:15477-17691 GCF_000002075.1 Aplysia californica | reverse complement strand
GAGAGAGAGAGAGAGAGAGAGAGAGAGAGAGAGAGAGAGAGAGAGAGAGAGCTGCTAATGAAGTCTGCACGGCATACAGATTGTCCAATACATTTGGTGGTTTGTCGGAGCTAGGGGGAGCACACCGAGGCAAAAGCAGCCAATTAGCGAAAGGGAAGACAGTAGGAAAGAAGAGTGTAGGGAGACAGAGAGTTTGTGTTTTATATGTTATTAAGTAAGAGTTTAACGGCACTTGCAACACAATAGGGCCATAAAGTGCCGAAGATTAGAGGGGTTACAAGAGAGTAACAAACACAAGAAAGGAGGAGAGATAAGGACGATAGATGTTTGACAGGATAGGAGAAACCACACCAGAGCACCCGCCAACCACTCACTGTATGGAGACAGATAGTTTGTGTTTTATGTGTTATTAAGTAAAAGTTTTAGGGTACTTGCAGCAACACAAATATGTCACAGTTTAGTTTTAGTAAGTGTTTTACGACACTTTGTTTTAGTAAAAGTTCTACGGCACTTGCAACACAATAAGGTCATATAAGTGCCGAAGAATAATTGTGTTGCAAGAGAGCAACTTACACAAAAAAGGAGGAGAGATAAGGACGATAGATGTTTGACAGGATAGAGGGAGCAAACCACACCAGAACACCCGCCAACCACCCACACAAAGAAAAAAAAATATGCTTGGGGAAAAAACAAGAACCACAGGCAGAAACAACATAAAGAGAGAGCAGAAGCAGATTCTGCCAATGACACCCTTGAACCACCCACAATAATCCAGAGTTGTCCTGCAATGTTTTGGACGATTTTTTTTTTCCTGTGTTACGACAGACAGACAGACACAGACAGACAGACAGACAGACTGACAGACAGACTGACAGACAGGCAGACAAACACACAGACAAACAGGAGAGTTGAGAAGCAGTGCCTACTATTGGCGCCTTCCACCCACCCGCAGATCAAGATAGACAGATAGGAACGGCAAAGATGTAATGGAAATGAACGATGTCCTCCTAGAAAGACAAGTAAACCAACAGAAACAACAGCGGAAGAGTTAAGAAGTTGTGCAAGAAGCACCCTCAAACCACCCCAATATATAGACAGAAACTACAGAGTGATTGCAAACAAAAATGTAATACCTCCAAACGCATCCAGAAATATAAGAGGGAGCGTAAGGGTGTATTGCCTACCAGCGTCAGCCTATAAGTAAAGAAAGGCACTCAGGAAAAATGTAAGGAGGATAAGGCCGTTTTGCCTGCCACTGGCAAGACGGAAGTCATTTCCAACAGAGCTCAAACCGGGGACTCACCAAGTCCTTGGCGTCGTCGTTAAATCGTTGCTGGTTGTTGGCGTCACTCAGTGTGTCCTTACGGGAGCCCGCCTGGCCCTGTGAACAAACAGACAGTCAACATTCTTATCGTTATCATTATCACAATCAATGTTTGTCATCGTCGTCGTCGTCGTCGTCGTCGTCGTCATCGTCATCGTCATCATCATCATCATCATCATCATCATCATCATCATCATCATAGCTGAAAGCAGGAAAATAAAAAAGCAAAACAATTGTGCAGACTGTAGGATTTCAAAACTTGTAATACTGAAAAAGTACAAAGGTTTTGCAAAAGGAGCTTCGTCAGGAACATTGAGAAAATCATCATCATCATCATCATCATCATCATCATCATCATCATCATCATCATCATCATCATCATCACCACTTGTTGAATAAACATACAAAAAATATCTGGGGAAACACAAATATTCCTACAATAAAAATCCTCTGCTATTCTTAGGAAACTCGAGCTAGAGACCTTCAGGTTACAAAACAAACTCCTAAAACCCTGTACGTAACAGCACAAAGACCCCGAGTAATGATTATCAATTAATGTCCACTCATCGTGCGCTGGACCGCCGGAAATAACCAAACAACCCCGTAATTGTAAGCCTGATTGCCTACCACTGTGAGACGTTCCCCGCTACTCATTATCACCTACTTCCTGACGTGGGTCAATGTGCTCGACCTCAGAAGCGTCCTCATCTGTGTCTTAGTTAAAATACACTTTACTGATACTCCAGTGAGAGAAAATAGTCTGATTACAGAGAAGGACAAAAACACAATAACGGCCATTCTGTGCGTGGGCAAAGCAAGATGGACAGACGGAAGGACAGACAGAAACAATAGAGCGAAGGAAATTAAGTAGCCCCCCCCCCTCAAACCAT
>NW_004799031.1:14284-15377 GCF_000002075.1 Aplysia californica | reverse complement strand
CCCCCCACAAAGGACAAAGACATGTGCCAGGAATAAATGATGATTTTCTTCGTGAACAAGTCACGACTTTGCCGGGAACAATCAGCTCCCTGTCTCACAATTCTCCCACAAAGTGTATGTCTCAAGGGTCCCTGACCAGCCAGTAGGCCTACCTCTACAACTCAACAACTCCTAGAATAAGATGAAGAAATATCCGCGAGAGGAAGCATAATCTACTTATTCTTCTAAGAGACAAGCCTTCGCAAATGACGTGATTTTTCACGCCTCTTTCAACACCATTAATAGTGAGCAAATCGGCCCTCAAAGTTAGTAACCCCCTCACCGCTTCATATACCCCTCCCCACTCCCACCCCCCTTCACAAGTCCAACCTCCAACCTCCACCACCCTCCCCTCCCCTCAATCCTCCCCCCGTTCCAACACTGTAAGGTTATTTAAAGGGTAAGACCTCCAAATTTAACAGCCTTTCTGATATACATGGGTGGAGAGCCTGAAAAACTCTCCAGAACAACGTAAACCTGGAATCATTAGAGATTTTAGTTTTAGTTCTAGTAAGAGTTTTACGACATTTGCAACACAATAAGGTCATATACGTGCCGTAGATTAGAGGTGTTACAACTGAGTAACAAACACAAAAAAGAGGAGAGATAAAGACGATAGATGATTGATGGGAAAGAAGAAGCAAACCACACCAGAGCATCCGTCAACCACCCACAAACATAAAAAAGAATGAGGAGAGATGGCGACGATAGATTTTTTTTATAGGAAAGAAGGAGCAAACCACACCAGAGCACTCGCCAACCACCCACATAGATGAACTATATAATTAGAAAATTCATTAATTCCATCTGGGCTGATCATATCTCTGTTGCCATGACGACGTGGCAACGTGTCGTAGGTGATTCCGTTTTCGGTCAAGGCAAAGCCAGGCTTGACCTACATTCACATTCCAAAGACGTGAGTTTAGGTTTTAAAAATTAAGAGAAGCACATTGGCACAATAACGGTCACTTAGTGCTTGGGAAGAGTAAGACAGACAGGCAGACAGACAGACAGACAGACAGACAGACAGACAGACAGACAGACAGACAGACAG
>NW_004799031.1:9808-10841 GCF_000002075.1 Aplysia californica | reverse complement strand
GATGGATGGATGGATGGATGGATGGATGGATGGATGGATGGATGGATGGATGGATTAAGGGAGAGGGCTAGACAGAGAGACGAAGAAACCACAAAGATAAAGATGGCTGTGTAAAGGGAAAGATAGATAAGATAGTGAAATAGGAAGCGATAGAGAGATAGACAGAAAGTAATCCCGAAAGAAGAAGGAGAAGAAGAAGAAGCAGACCCCACAAGAATCCCCGCAGAAGACAAAACAGTCTGTACCTGGAGGCTCCTTTCAGGCTCTTTTCTTTCTCAACCTTCAATTGGTTCAGTCTCTCCCATCTGGCGCAAAAAAAAACAACAACAAAAATTAATTAAATGCAGGTGTTTTTACATCTCAATGTGTATCCTTTACGTTCCTTAATGAGTTCAACCCCTTTTTCCACATTGTAAGTTGATTTAACAGGCGCTTGGAAGACGATAAAAGTCACAACACAACAGAGTAATCTTTTTTTCTGAATTACAAGAAAATATTTAAAAAATGTGATGGATAAATGTATAAATAAACAACAATTGCTCAGTTGTATTCAGAAATATATGGGATAAATAAACAAAGTAATAACTAACATCTAATTAACTAACTAACTAACTAATTAACTAACCAACTAACTCATTAACTCACTGACTAACTACGTAAGTAAGTAATGAACTAAGTAACTAAGTACGTAAGTAACTAACTAACAAAACAATCGATAAGCAGCCATGCCAAACGATCCACCCACCTGTCGTTAATTTCCTTTTTCCGCTGAGTGACCTTGTCCTTCTGTGAACTTCCGGACTTGACGATGACGTCAGCGAGCTGGTTAATGGCGTCCAGACGGCCCTTGTTGGCGGCCAGACTAGTCAGCAGGTTCTGGGACAGATTGGGGAGTACGTTTTATTTATTTTTTTACAGCAACATCAACCCAGTTTAGGTTGTATCGGAAACAAGCCTAATGGTTTTGATCTTTCCTCTCTCTCTCTATCCCAGACTTACACACACACACACACACACACACACACACACACAC
>NW_004799031.1:7192-8750 GCF_000002075.1 Aplysia californica | reverse complement strand
CACCCCCTCCCCCTCCCTACCCTTGGAACAACAGAACAACGAAAACATAGCAATCCAAAAAAAACATTAGCAGAACATAACTGTAAATGCCAACTGCAATTGTAAACATGTAAACATGTTACGCCCAAATCGCCACACTTTAGTAAGGTCTTGTAATTAAATTCCTGCATGTGGTTGAATGATGTATTTGAGGTGAATGTACATTAATTTGTCAGCTTTACTTCTCTTTTCATATTGGATCTTAATTAGAGTAATGTATAATTTAATTTTTTAAATATATACCTGCATTTGTTTTTACGGTCCTGTACAGCTAAGAAAAATTCCCCTATGGGATAATAAAGTATTATCTTATCTTGTCTTATCTTATCTTATTTAAATAATAATCAATATTTACAGGGTTGGGAGCTTCCCAGCAAACACGACAGAGATAGGCCTACTCCATTATTATTTTTTAATCCACACAGGAACTAAACTTACATCGCTTCGTGACACGGCGAGTATCCTTACAACTACACCACAGACGCGAGAAATTAATTACAAATTACAATCAATCCCCCTCCCCCTCCCCCACCCCACCTCCAAGATAATTAAACAAATAAATTATACGAAAAAAAGAAAGAAAGAAAGTAAAAAAGAAAAAAGAAAAAAGAAAGAAAGAAAAAAAGAAAGAAGAATGAAAGAAAGAAAGAAAGAAAGACAGACAGACAGACAGACAGACAGACAGACAGACAGAAAGACAGACAGACAGACAGACAGACAGACAGAAAGACAGACAGAAAAAAGAACGAATAAAAGAAAGAAAGAAATTATCAAATATACAAACAAAGAAACAAACAGTATGTCAAAATCAAACATCATCACAAAATGGTCCAAGTAGATCTAGTTCTCAGACTCATGGCTCAATACGAAACATACAACAATTAATTTGTTAGCGACAGAGTGAGACCAGACAGAGATTAATAGTTGGTCGCTTTTAAGGACAAGCGGGCTAACCCAGATTTCGGGGGTTTCCAGAAATCTTGACCTACATCAAAAGAGGGCATTTCCCTACCTATAGGAGAAGTTCGGTTTCACTGGAGTGTATATTTGTTTGGTTATAGAGAAAACTCACCTTGTCTTTTAAAGAAACTGAACAAGGGGCAAAACTTTACCTTCGACTCTCTCAAAACAGCATTTTTTGGAATAGCCCCCGTGTGCTTGAAAGCGACCAGTTATTCCTTAGAGAAATGGAAAGGAAGAGGGAGGGAGAGAGGGAGAGAGGGAGAGAGGGAGAGAGAGGGAGAGAGAGAGAGAGAGAGAGAGAGAGGGAAGAGAGTTACAGGGAGAACGAGAGGGGGGAGAGAGATAGACAGAGAGAGAAAAAGAGAGGGAGACACAGACAGAGACACAGAAAGAGAGAGAGAGAGAGAGAGAGAGAGAGAGAGAGAGAGAGAGAGAGAGAGAGAAAGACAAGACAGAAAAAGAGAGACAGAAAGAGAGAGAAAGAAGGAGAGAGAAAGAAAAAGACAGAGAGAGAGAGAAAAAGAGTGAGAGACAGAAAGAGAGAGAGAGAGAGAAA
>NW_004799031.1:0-7092 GCF_000002075.1 Aplysia californica | reverse complement strand
GTCAAAGACTACAACACAACAATAAAGCACAAGCCACAAACCTTTTCCTTCATCCAGGTTTCGAACTCGTTGCATTCGCTGAAGAAGTGGAACAGCTTGATAGCGTCCTCCAGGCTGATCTTTCTGGCCTGAAACGACCAAATATTATTTTTTTAAATTACACTTTCATTTGTCCTGGAAGGGCACTGTAGTTTTAATCAGAGTATTACGGCATTTGCAACGCAATAAGGTCACATAAGTGCCGAAGATTAGAGGTGTTACAAGAGAGTAACACACATAAAAAAGAAGGAGGAGAGATCAGGACGACAGTTGTTTGATAGGAAAGAAGGAGCAAACCACACCAAAGCACCCTCCAACCACCTTCGAAGGGCACTTTATTTTACAATGACAGACTTACATTTACATAGGCCCTACATAAGTACATAATTATAAATACGCACATACATTTATGCCTACATAAATACATACATAAATACAAAATATTACACAAATACAAAACAGTTTACAACCAAACCACTGTCGGTCGCCACTGTGCAGCGCCCTGTATTTTGAGCCAGGGATGTCGTGACTTCCTCAAGGAAAAAAAACAGAATCCCATAGATTTTGTTCATAGAGTGTTCTGTTTACAAGTTATAGAGTTACCAATTGCCATTACGGTGGTGAATAATGTAACCTGCGAGCTAAAAGGTAAAACTGTTGTTTGACCTAATTTGGTGGACAAGGGAAACTATCAGACCCGCGCACTTTTTTACGATATCGATACAAATAAACTGTCGATTCCATCCAACGGTTACAGTCCCCTTGACAAAACTACTCTGTGCAGCCACCCATCCAGATATCATTATATTCGTTTTTCTGCAGGCGTCAAGCGACTTCGAGACCATTTTAAAGCGGAAAGTAAAAACACAGACCAAACAGAAAGGCACTACCAAGAAAGGAGAGAATGTATAACAAGCAAATGTACGCAGAAGGACAAATCTCAATTTTTATCCTGAATGAGCAAGAAAATGCTGCCCCAACACTTTCAAGACCGCCCCTGTCCTGTAAATATGTATTTATACCTGAAAAGCCTAGTCATTCAATTCAAAATCTAAAATTAATATCTGGTCCCAAGCCCAGTAAAATAATGAGGGTATTTAACTTGTTGGAAGGTACTGGTTTTGGCAATCGACAATCTAATTGTATCATCATCATCATCCAGTGCCAGATCTGCGACAGACATCGGCGATCATGGTTTTCCATTCATTCCTTTGCTCGGGTGCTCTCAAAAAAGCTACGTTTCCCTGATCTTTCCCTGTTACCCATTTGTTCAGGTTCCCTAAGTATGTTGTTCTGGGCCTACCCCTGCCTCGCTCGCCCTCAATTTTGCCAGTGAGAGCTAGATGTTCAAGACCCTTATGTCTATTCGGGTGTCCCAAAAACTGCATTTATCGTTTCCTGGTTGTTTTTAATATTGAGCGTCCCACGTGGGCTTCATCAAGCACTATCTCGTTTGATTTCTTTTCCTTCCACGATACTCTTAGCAGTCTCCTAAAAAATCACATTTCTGTTGCTTCTATTTTATTTTCACTGTCTTTAGTGATTGTCCAGCATTCACAGCCATATAGAAGGGTTGACCAAACATAGCATTTCAGAACTTTCATTTTGGTGTTCATTGAGATGTTTCTATTGTATATCATCATCCGGTGCCTTGCCGACTGGCGTGGGCGACCATGGACCTCCACTTCACCCTGTCCTTCGCTGCAGCAATGGTGTCTGTTGTTCTTGCTGCTCCCAACCATGGTGTTATCTTGTCCAGTATCTTTTCCCTCTGTCTGCCTCTGCCTCTCTTTCCATCAAACTTTCCTGTTGTGACAATATTCTCTAATGCTTCTTTCCGCATTGTGTGTCCGAAGAAATTTGCCTGTCGTTTTCTTATATTCGTGATAATTTGTTTTCTATAATTTGCTTCAACCAGGACTTCATCGTTTGTTTTTCTAGCTGTCCATGGGATACGTAGCATGCGTCTTATGAACCACAACTCTGTCGCTACAATTGTTCTTTCCAGCTGTTTATTGATTGTCCACGTTTCGCACCCGTATAATAGGATTGGCTCGATGTAACTTTTCAGTACTCTTTTCCTCGTTTCCAGTGACAGATTGATGTTTGTTAGTATCTGTTTCATCTTGTGGAAGGTTGTTTTTGCTTGGCTTTGATATTTTTTCTCGGAAGTGCGCGGCACAGATAAGCGTCCAACAATGACGATAATGTAACAGCAATTAGTAACATGAACCCTAAAGACTTGAAGTGAGCGAGCCACCAGGCGTACGGAAAAAGCTATTTGTGAGACAGCGTGGTGGAATCAGGCTCTCTTCAAAATAATCAAAGTGGACAAACTTGCATTTTTCCGCAGGTTTGTGAATTTGTATCGAATTTTTGGTTTTTTGGCTCAACACCTTTAATGCCCGTTAAAGAACTCAGTTCTGAGTGGGATTGACTGAAAAACGTTGATTGAAGGCACAAAGAATATGAATTTTCAGTTACCATGGACTCTTAAGCTCAGGAAGTAACTAACCTTTGGTGGCCATCTTCTCACTAATTTTACCTCTGAAGCCAGGTGACCCCACCGCCTTCATTTGCCAAATATCTCGACCTGTATTCCAGATAAATGGATATTTTTTTTCAACCAAATACGGACAAGTAAACAAGCTTTAAGATGATACCAATAACTCTACATGCCCAAAAATTGACGAGAGCCTGATTCCACCGTGTTGTGACACATTTCGCGGCAAGTAACCTAAAACCGTTGGAAACGTCTGACCTGAGAGTCATAATGTATGGGTTGGGTTTCAAGCCCCTTTCGACACTGCTGGACCCGCGCTTCACTCAGGCATTTCCGAAAGGACATACTCAAGAAGGTGGAGAGTTATGGGAATTCCCCATTAGAGCTGGGCGGCTAGGTTCCAGACTGTTGAAAGCAAAGAGTCTACATAACAAAAGTGGCCACTTCTCTCTTTGAGCCAATTAAAAAAGTGTCCTCAAAATTCGGTGGCGCCCTCTTCGCAAAAGCGCACCTTTAGCGAACAGAGTTACCCTACTTGAGTTTAAAAAATCAAAGTGAAACTAGCAAGTTTTTGAATTAATTTCGAAAGAACGCTTTTTTAAAATGGTTACGCTGACAAAAAACCTCTTCCGGAGGGAAGGGTGATTGTTTTCTTCGTTTAATTTGACTTTAGAATGAAAGGCGAGAGGTCATTAAAATTTTTTAAAAACTAAAACTCCGAACTGAACGAACCCGAACTGCTGATGAACAGCAGTCGATCTGCGCACGCAAGGAGGTGCTATTCCTATTCTTCTTCTGGAAAAACGAAAGAGAGCTTCAAAACAGACTGCAGCGCCATCTGAAGCAAAGAGCATACTTCCTGCGGACACTTTTTTGGCTGAGTGGCCCATCTTGTTATTTACTATCTTTGTTGAAAGCTAGGAATCGTAGGATTCGACTCCAAACCCAATTACTTACTTTCTAATGATGTGATTTTTTTCCGGTGGTTACCTGGTTGGCTCCGAACATGTTCAGGATTTAGGACACCCTTGATTTCGGAACACTACGACGCATCAACTAATTGTATCGTTCAAAAATACTTTTTTTTTTCAATAAGAAGATTCTAATTATTAAAATATCTGGTAACCGTTGGTTTACATAACAAGGAGTCGGAACTTTTCTTCCGCAGCATTAATCGTGGGAATCAGTTCGGAATCGATCGTTCGCCCAGCTCTATTCCCCATGGTGGTTAGGCCCTCTTCATAAATGGATGTCTAAGAAGGATAGGGGGGGGGGGATCAAGTGGTACGACCGAGTCACAAATGCTCAACTGTGGAAAAGAACAAGCCAAAGGTCAGTACAGGATGACATACAGGTGAAGAAATGGAAATGGATTGGGCACACCCTGAGGAGACCCCCGACAAGCATCATCAGACAGGTTTTGACGTGGAATCCAGAAGAAAAACG
Source organism: Aplysia californica (assembly GCF_000002075.1). Classification (NCBI taxonomy): domain Eukaryota; kingdom Metazoa; phylum Mollusca; class Gastropoda; order Aplysiida; family Aplysiidae; genus Aplysia; species Aplysia californica. The sequence continues at coordinate 3,104 of NW_004799031.1, read as the reverse complement.
TAAAAAAAGAAGACCAAAGACGACATGGAGGCGAGCGGTACAAGCGGAAATGGAAAAGGCGAAGACATCATGGAAACAGCTAGAAAATGATGCATAGGACAGGCTTCAGATGGAGAAATGTTATAGATGGCCTATGCTCCACTGGGAGTTAAAAGGGGCAAGAGAGAGAGAGAGAGAGAGAGAGAGAGAGAGAGAGGGGGGGAGAGAGAGAGATAGGGGGGAGGAAGAGAGAGAGGGAGAGAGAGAGTAAGAGAGAGAGTGAGTGTGTAAGAGAGTAAGAGAGAGAGAGAGAGAGAGAGAGAGAGAGAGAGAGAGAGAGAGAGACAGAGAGAGAGAGACAGACAGACAGAGACAGAGACAGAGACAGAGACAGAGACAGAGATAGAGACAGAGAGACAGACAGGCAGGCAGACAGACAGACAGACAGACAGACAGACAGACAGACAGACAGACAGACAGACAGACAGACAGACAGACAGACAGACAGACAGACAGACAGACAGACAGACAGGCAGGCAGATAGACAGACAGACAGAGACAAAGAGAGAGGAGAGGGGGGGGGGGGGGAGAGAAATAGAAAACCAGACCGACCTGTGAGCGCAAGATGACAAAAAAATAATAAATGGTGAAATGGTATAGGCAGACAGACAGACAGACAGACAGAGACAGGGGGAGAGGGGGAGGGGGGAGGGGGAGGGGGAGAGAGAGAAAGAAATAAAAAAGCAGACCGACCTGAGAGAGTTTGACCAGCTTAGAGTACTGCGTGGTGAGGCCTCTCTGCCTTGACTCCACGTTGTCCTTGTCGAAGTGAAGGTTGGACTTGGACCGCACTGGGGGAACACACACACAAACACATCACATCACACGTCATGATACCGACCGCCTTTATTATCTTATTATAGTAGTGGGTTTTACGGCGCTCACAACTGCTTAAGGTCATATGAGCGCCTAAGGGTGGGTGTAAACAGAGAAGTCTTTACAGGGAATCAGACTAACTCTGCTCACCTCTCTAGCTTCAACAGCACAAGATTCGCTTCGACTATCAAGGCACCCCGGAAATAGAAGGTCACAAGAGAGTGACAAACATACAAAAGAAGTAGAGGAAAATGACAATAGTAAGGATTAGGAAAGAAAAAGCAGCAGTTCCCAGTTGTAGATCAGGCACAGTAATGAGCGTGACATAAATCAGCCCATTTACAATTCTACTGTGCTTGAACGAGAAAGGTTTCTGCATTGGGAATGGCCTAAAGACACTTCAGTCAGTGGCACTTGGGGGGGTGGGGTGCCTTTAGTTTAGTTTCAGTTTTAGTAAAAGTGTGCCGAAGTTTAGAGGTGTTACAAGGGAATGACAAACATAAAAAAGAAGGAGAGATAAAGACGATAGGTGTTTGATAGGAAAGAAGGGGTAAACCACACCAGAGCACCCGCCAATCACCCACAGTAAAAGTTTTACGGCACTTGCAGCATTATAAAGTCTTATAAGCGCCGAAGATTAGAGGTGTAACAAACACAAAAAAGGAGGAGGGGGGGGGGGGAGATAGAGACGATAGATTTTTTCATAGGAAAGAAGGGGCAAACCACACCAGAGCACCCGCCAACCGCCCACAGTTTAATTTAGGTAAGAGTTTTACGGCGCTCGCAACTGCATAAGGTCATAACATGAGCGCAAAGTTCACAGCGCGGCTTGGTTCGGGTCAACGATCAATATACCGCTTTGATCAACTGTCGTTTATACGGTGATCCATGTCCCCATTATAAAACTGAAGGAGAAATCATGCAGTTTCTCAGGAGATTTTTTAGAAGGAATAGAAGTCAAATGAAAGAGCTCTGACAGAAGCCCTACCCTCTATTTCCCCTCTATTTCCGCTTCCCCCTCCAAACCACTAAAATATTCCCCACAATATTGAGAGCGACATAAAGACTGTGGAAAACAATCATTATCAACTCGTCGCTATCGCCAGGCCAACAACAGGAAGTGACATATGGCGTGGTCAAGGTATGACCATGGACATTTCTGCGTGTGTATGTGCACCTGAGTGTATGTGTTTGTGAGAGAGAGGGAGAGAGACAGATATGGAGAAAGAGAGAGAGAGAGAGAGAGAGAGAGAGAGAGAGGCAGAGGCAGAGACAGAGACAGAGACAGAGGCAGAAAGCGAGGCAGAGAAAGAGAGGCATACAGAGAGAGAAAAAGAGGCATACAGAGAGAGAAAAAGAGGCATACAGAGAGAGAAAGAGAGGCATACAGAGAGAGAAAGAGAGGGGGGGGGCGGGAGAGACAGACAGACAGACAGATATACAGACAGAAAACCACACACAACCCCACAACATACCAGAAGGCGCACGCCTCAAAGAAGACCGGCTCTTCTTCTTCTTCACCACTTCTTTCTTCATCACAATCTTCTTGACCTTGACCTTCTCGGGGACCTTGACAGGCTGCTTGATGACCTTCTGCACGACCTTGGGCTCCACCTCTTTAACGTAGTTGGCGGGCACAAAGCCCTCGGTGGCGTCCGCCTTCCTCACCTGCCACCAGTCTCCGTTGGTTCTCTGAAGTAGGATCATCACCTGCAGAAAAAAAATGAAATGGTACAGGTTTTTAAAAAAGTTTTAGTAGTAGTAGAGGTTTTAATGCGCTCGCAACTGCATAAGGTCATATGAGCGCAAGAAGACCAAAAAATAAATCAATGGTGAAATGGTATAGGTTTTTAAAAAAAGTGTTAGTAGAGGTTTTTCGGCGCTTGTAACTGCATAAGATCATATTATGAGCGCAAGAAGACAAAAAATAAATAATAAATGGTGAAATGGTATAGGGTGGCTTGTTTTAGTAGAGGTTTTACGGCGCTCGCAACTGCATAAGGTCATATAAGCGCAAAAAAATTAGGGGCGTTACAAGAGAGTAACAAACACAAAAAGAAGAAGGGGAGATAGGGATGACAGATGTTTGATAGGAAAGAAGAAGCGAACCACACCAGAGCACCCGCCAACCACTTTCTGGTATAGGTTTAACGCCCCCTATCAACGCTATTAGGTTATTTAAGGGGCGGGGCCTTCTAGTTCAATATCCATCTCCGAAAGGACCGAGCCATGAGGGAAATTCGTGTAAA
>NW_004799030.1:39971-41021 GCF_000002075.1 Aplysia californica | reverse complement strand
GAGAGAGAGAGAGAGAGACATTTCGGGAGAGAGAAAGAGAGAGGTCGGGAAGTGAAGCCTACCTTGAATGGTCCGTTTGAAAAAAGCCTTACAGGCCTCACAGGAAGAGACTCCATAGTGGTATCCGGAAGCCACGTCACCACAGACAAGGCACAGTCGTTTGGCGCCGTCGGCCGCCTCGCCGCTGTCGGGCGAGTTGAAGGAACTGGAGCAAAAGTCGATCTTGATATTGTCCAGGCTGCAGGGCGAGATGTTGCCGCTGTCGGCGCTGTCGCCGTGGTCGGAGCCGTAGTCGTCGTGGGAGGGGTCGTAGGCGAACACGTCACGGGGGAAGCTCTCGTCCAGGTTGGGCTGGGAGCAGCGGCCCAGATCCAGGGGGCTGTTGGGCTCACATTTGATGACTGTGTCCAGATCCATGCCGGCCCAGATGGTGCCTAGCCGGTAGTTGAGGTTACTATCGTCTACGTCCTGGGGAACACAGCCAAACGGGGACACGGGGGGTTAGTCAACTACAGGTTGTATCGTCATATCACGGTCTGTCTGCTGGCCTGTCTGTCTGTCTGTGTGTGTGTGTGTGTGTATGTCTGTCTGTCTGCGTGTGTGTGTGTCCGTCGGTCTGTGTCTGTCTGTCTGTCTGTGTGTATCCGTCGGTCTGTCTGTCTGTACTTAGCCTTGCCACCAACGAGTTCCATAGAGAGTAGCACAAGGACACAACAAGCGCAGGGGAAAGGCAAAACCCTACAGAACACTTACAGAACACTTACAGAACACTTACATAACACTTACAGAACACTTACATAACACTTACATAGAGGGACAGTGGGACAGAACACTTACATAGAGGGACAGTGGGACAGAACACTTACATAACAGAGGGGACAGTGGAACAGAACAGAGGGACAGTGGGACAGAACACTTACATAGAGGGACAGTGGGACAGAACACTTACATAACAGAGGGAAGTGGAACAGAACACTTACATAACAGAGGGACAGTGGAACAGAACACTTACATAGAGGGACAGTGGGACAGAACACTTACATAGAGGGA
>NW_004799030.1:36721-38687 GCF_000002075.1 Aplysia californica | reverse complement strand
AGTGGAACATAACAGAGGGGACAGAACATAACAGAGGGGATAGAACATAACAGAGGGGACAGTGGAACATAACAGAGGGGACAGTGGAACATAACAGAGGGGACAGTGGAACATAACAGTAGTACACAACCACAGAGCCCTACAAACCCCTGTTTTTTGGCGTTTTTGGTGAGGTGAAACATATCATCATCTAAACCTTCCTTAAGAAAAGGAAATCCAATTATTATGCAAAAGAAACGACCAGAAAGCGTTTAAAAAGAACTTGGCCATTTATCTAAATTAAAACAACGTTCAAAAATATACTTTTTTTTAAAACATGGCTTCGAAATCCATTTTTTTAAAAGGATCTCAAAATATCGTAGGCCAAAAATGACGCCCAAACCTGACAAAAAATGGGACATTCATACCATAGGACATCAAAACGTAACACAACCCCCCCCCCCTCCCCCCCCCCCTCCCCCCCCATATCTAATCTAAAAAAGAAAAAACAAAATGGCAGCATGTAAACAAACATCCAAACTATCCGTGTAAAAAAGGACTGCAGCTTCAAACACAGCAGAGCCTTCAACAGAAAACAGAGAAGACAATATACAGGAGCAATAGAGAAGTTAGTGAGAACTTTAAGTATCACTCTGACGTAAATCTTCTCTTAAGCTTAAAGGACAAACAACATTTGACAAGGAGTCAAGAGCACATAAACATACGCGACTCGAACATTTTTGGGACATCGTTCCTGCTATCTCAAAGGAACAATCCAAGCCACAAGAAAATGGGGCTATTTTCCATCTGGTTTTGTTCAAAGGTCGAGCCCGAAACAGGCCATTAAAACAATGCTCACAGCACACAAGAGAACAGACGGTGAATGTTGGCAAGGCAGGCATCCCCCCTGCTCATCAATAGCTTTCTTGACACGAGCTTACATTCACGAATGCTATAAATATGTCAGTCACGACATGGAGGGGTTGATGACAAGCTCCCATAACTACCCATCTCTCAAGCCAACAATCACTGCAGCTATTGTTTCAAGTAAGCTTGATAATTGAATAATAAGATAATTCAAATCCGGACAAATGCCAAGTGCTCCCACAACAGGGATAGAGATATTCTGTTACGTCAGTTGGAAAGGTTAATCACGGATTGCATCATGCCTTAAGAGTTTGCTAAATACTCCATAGAGAGAGACAAAGACACACGCCCATCCCCATGACACTGACATAGGTCTTTAATTACACCACGATATAATATATGTCCTACAATGTACCACACAAAAACACCACTATATAATATATGTCCTACAATGTTATGTCCTACAATGTTATGTCCTACAATGTACCACACAAAAACACCACGATATAATATATGTCCTACAATGTTATGTCCTACAATGTTATGTCCTACAATGTACCACACAAAAACACCACGATATAATATATGTCCTACAATGTTATGTCCTACAATGTAGCGCACAAAAACAAAACGTCCCGGGTGGAGCGTCTCTGTAGAAAGTATACTTGCTTGCATTAGGACGGCAGCCAGGCGAGGAGCAACTGATCCAGAGACAAACAGAAGAAGCTAGAACTACTAGAAGAACTACAACTCTCAACAACCAGCACTCATTAGCTCAGGGACAAACTACTCCAACCAGCTGGAAACTGCCGTAACGGTTCAAACTGGCCCCTTGTTTACCTCAAACTTTTCGCCTATCCGGTCAGGAGAAAAATCCGCTGGCGCAGCAGCCCCTTTACTTGGCAAACGTTTTGGCCTCTCTCACTCTCATGTTACTTCACACTTCATTCGTAACGTCCAGTTAAAGAGAGCGCGCGGGCGGGAAAGGCTCCCTTCTCTCTCGTTAAGATCTGTGAACTCTTCCGGGCATATGAAGCGATTTCCGCGTCAGACAAACAACAGGTGAGATCACGGGGGATGTTTGTATGTTACCCAAGACGAGCACAAGGCACAGCGGGGG
>NW_004799030.1:34227-35104 GCF_000002075.1 Aplysia californica | reverse complement strand
ACAAGCAGATACACACACTTTACGGCTAGCAGCGTAATATCTTCCCACAGCCCGTAGATGAAACAATGAAACGACCTATTATCTAACGGTAACTGAGAGCAATGATGCGGTAAAAAAACAAGAACTGAATACGTTCGTGGTACGGGGAGACCACAACATAAGGTTCTGTCTCTCACGTCACAGTCGGTACCGAGCTGCAGTACTGTTGGATGAAGTCACAACGCGCCAAATGAGAACATCAACTTCACTTTGTACAAAATCTACACTACAGACAACGTGACACAGTTTGTCTGTCTGTCTACTTTTTTTTCTGCCTATTCGTTTGTCTGCCTCCCTCCCTCTTCCCTCCTCCCCCCCCCTCTCTCTCTCTCTCTCTCTCTCTCTCTCTCATTTCTGGGTTTCACATGAGACAAGGGTAAAAGCAGTCAGTGCCTGGAGCCATGAGGTTGTTTTTGTTTGTTGTTTGTTTTTTGTTTTTGGGGGGGGGTTGGTTTTGGGGGGAGGGTGTGTCCGTAGACGCTACCACGACAAAAGTGTACCAGGGAACGGTCTCAAGCCCTATTAAGAAAAAAAACAACCCAGAACTGTACGTGTTTTACACCCCCATCAACTCTCCTCGGGTCCTCACTGTGTAAGAATTCTGCCGGTCAACTGAGCCTCCTCCAGTGTCGCCTGAGATACAGAACATCCCAATAGACAATAGATCCCCTCAACAGACAACAGATCAGCTCAACAGACTGACAGATATGATCAACAGACAATAGATCCCCTCAACAGACAACAGATCAGCTCAACAGACAATAGATCCCCTCAACAGACAACAGATCAGCTCAACAGACAATAGATCCCCTCAACAGACAACAGATCAGCTCAACAG
>NW_004799030.1:31212-33693 GCF_000002075.1 Aplysia californica | reverse complement strand
AGAGGGGGGGAGTGGGAAAAAACCCTCATTGGTCGGAAAAACCCCACCAATTTTTTCTTTTCCACTCATCGAACATGCACATTTTATCATGGCTATCAACTTGTAAAAACTTGTATACTTTGTCAACTGGAAATGGAGGAAGTTCTGAGTAAGAAACAAAAGCCTGTGTGTGTAGTGGTCACCACAGAGGCGTGCCATCACGGAAAGGGCCGGGGACGTTTTCTCAACTGACGACGCCTGACGCTGCCGTGTGAGGCAGCACACAGACATGCACGGATCTCACCTACAGCTTCTCCATTAATGTCTGACCGCAGTTCAAACGAAGCAGAAACAAATCGCGTTATTTCATCTTCTCAAATCTTCCCATACGGGTCTAAAAATTGGATGACCAACTCAATTTAAAAGCTCATCTATAAAACTCATTGCAAACTAAGGTTCCGACACGTTTTCTTGGATGAGAGCCTGGCGAGGCAAAAAATAATAGAGGATTTAAAGCATACACCTGAAACATTTTTTGACTGACCAACATTCCTCAACACCACACTCATGGCTTAGAAACACGGTCCAGCCGACGGGGAGAGCACTTTTCGAGACAGTCGTGAGATGAAATCTACAAGCTCACACTAAGATGTTGAGGTAGGATGGTACCATTGTCTCAAACCCGAGCAATCTAAGGGCTAGGTTACATTAAATCATGTAATGTAGTGAGCCCGTGTAAACGAGGGGAGGTTTTGAACGCAGGGCCCAAAAAGAGAAACTTTTTTTTAATGGACCTCGATTATCGACTTTTAAAAAAACATTCTTCGGAAGCTGGCCCGCAGAAGTGCCATGCAACGTTACGGGGATATTGGCAAATTAATAAAAGAACTAGAATCTTTCTCAAGGCGGACAGACGAAAGTGAACAAGCTAGAGCAGAAGGTACAACAGCCACAATCTGAGTACAACAGCCACAGTCTGAGTACAACAGCCACAGTCTGAGTACAACAGCCACAGTCTGAGTACAACTACGAAGCGCCAGATACAAAAGTTCTTGACAAGATGCGTGTTTGGAAGAACTCTGGCAAGTCTGGCCCACACAGCAGGACACGTCGCCTGGCGAGACGGGGCAGCTACTTCCGCCACTTCTCACCGGGCACTGGGACCTCTCATGTACTGTCCACATCCTGCCACCAAAACATCTTCTCTGACAATGAACAATGATGAAATCACTAAAACATCAGCTCTGCCAATGAACAGTGATGAAATCCTGAACAACGCCCAATCGCGGTTACCTATCGAGGTCAGAAAGTTACCTATGGGCACACTTCGATGTGTTTTGAAGTCCCGCAAATAGCACAATCGTGGTGTAGCCCGAGCCAGTACGGACACAAGCTATACGTAGGCTGCCAAGGGAACCACACATGTCCGCATCTTCCTCACTGTACTCACGAGCACCGTTGCTCGTTCCTGAGATCCCCCCCCCCCCCCCAACCAGGACGAGCGCCCGCAGTGTCCCGGAAGTGGACACAGAGCGGGATCCAAACTGTTGGAACATTGGGACAACATTGGGACAACATTGGGTCAACATTGGGTCAACATTGGGTCGACATTGGGACAACATTGGGACAACATTGGGTCAGATTGAAGAACACCGGATCAGCGGACTGACTTTGCCTGTGTCTCAACCTTAGGAACTCAGGACTTTCCCTAGTTTTTAATATCTCTCAATGGAGAATCTCGGACCGGTACATCTGTTCATTAAAATTTTGCAAGGAGGGAGACCCCCCTGAACACCATCCCCCCCCCCCCTCCTCCACCCTTATCGTTTATTAATTTTGGACAACTTGTCCACACACCCCGTTTATCCTACACCCCCCCCTCCCCCACGTTTATTCGATACCTTACAGTATAACCTATACAGTGGTGTCCAAAAGAAACTTGAAAATGTCTTCACTCAATCATCGACGTGCTAAAGCTTTGCACAGCTCACTCTTGCAGAATACCAATTTACAGCTTAATATATTCTGCATCACCTGACACATTATATTTTTCCTCTACAAAAAAAAGGTCACCCGAGATATGTTCTTTATTGACCTTAAAAAGTCATGCGTGGCAAAAGTATGTGAAATCAAAGAAATGTAAAAAAAAACAAAAAACTGTTAGTACCCTTAATATATTTGTTGACATTCGTGGAATGGACATTATCAAATGAATGAAGAGGGGAAGAAACGGTCATCATCACCATTGCTTTTCTCACCCTGCACCAGGGTATAGGCCACGGACAAACACCTTCCACCTTTCTCTATCCTGGGCTAGCCTCTTGATGTTATTCCATGTCTTCCCACTTTTCTGTACATCGATTTCTGTGATTCTTCTCCAGGTTCCACTCGGTCTTCCTCTTGATCTCTTATTAAGAAACGGTGCTGAACATAATATTGTTTTTTGTGCATATGTATGTGAATTAATTAAGGGACAAAGTGTCTGTGTACGTGTGTGTGTGC
>NW_004799030.1:29528-31112 GCF_000002075.1 Aplysia californica | reverse complement strand
CACCCCCTCCTCCACCCGCCCCACCCACCCCACATTCTCGCGCAATAATGTATAGATATCTACGAGTGGTCCGGTATTCTACAATCGTCACCAAAATTGACACGGTCTTCTAAGTGGTGAAAAAAAACCCGTCTGAAGACAAGGGAAGTCCTCATAAATTGGTATTTATAATTCTCCCTCAGAAACGTGGAACAGGACGTCCGTCCCACACAGCTATCGCTCATACACGTTCTACATTCTCACGGAATAGCATTCGTCTCACCCCCCCCCCCCTGTCGAAAACATTAGGCAACGCCGATGTCTTTAGTTACCAAAAAATATACAAACATACCATGTGCTCAAAAACAAAAACTTATTTTTTGAATAAAGAAAAAGGTGAACCCTCAATGAACCCTATTCCCGAGAAGGAAACAATCAAGAGTGTAAGAAAGACGTTAACTGTCGGCTGTTGGGTCAATGGAGGACTCGGGGAGTGAGGTTTAGGTGAGGTTTAGTAACGTAGAGTAAGACGCCGGAGCGACACTGGCCTACAGCTTACCATGCCGAAGTAATCAATTTTGGCGGTTGGAGGGGACTGTCGAAACAGTCACGAGTGCAGAAAGGAAAAACAAACAGAAGACCGAGATAAGATCCAGTGAACACACGAGGTGGCTTGGGTCAGTCCAGGGGAGAATTGGCTCCAAGAGTGCACGATCCGAGGGTCAGAGGTCAAGGGATGGGTCCAGTGGACGGGTCGGTGTGAGCTCCTGGTCCACGTGAAGATATCAGACACAGTGACAAAACTCACGCACTACTGCAGGCCTAACGCTAACACACACAAACACGCACACACACAAACACGCACACACACACACCAGCTGACACTGCACAACTAGAGGATGAGCACAAAAGTCTGGGTTTCTGAAAATTGTAATTGGGAAAAGTCCGGAGTGGTGGCTGTAAGTTGTACCGAGATGTTCCGGGAGGGAGAAATGTGCCGGTCAGCCGGACAGCCGGTCAGCTGTGTATCTGTGGGTGCTGTAGGAAGAGTGGTCCGCGAGCGGCACACACAGAGTGGGGCGTGACAGAGCCGGCCAACAGCACGGTGTTTCTCCACCTGTGACTTCCCTCAATCTGTCCTCCCTCCTGTCGGCGAGGACCAGTCACAAATTAAGCCGGCAAGCCCAACTGTGGCCACGGTAGGGCGGAAGACGTGGGGGTTCACGTAAGATGTCACCGAGTGATGGTCGCCCCACGACTGGCCGGTCTACTTCCCTTTCTTCGGTGTCTCGTGAACAAATCCAGGGCAGACCTCGGGGAGCCCGGGCTACTGGCAGGGAACGCACCAGGAAATATCACCACAGATTTTTAAGTCAGGATCAGAGGCTGGGAGCGAGGAGCGAGGAGCGCGGTAATCCAGGAACTTGCCTCTACAGCTCTCAGTGTAGCCTCCCTCATAGACAAAGTACACACATCTTACGTAGATGTTCTGCGGCTGAGGTCAGATCTGAAGGAGAGGGCTCTCTCTATCTCTGTTTCTCTCTCTCTGTCTCTCTCTCTCTCTGTCTGTCTCTCTCTCTCTCTCTCTCTCTCTCTCTCTCTCTC
>NW_004799030.1:24920-26117 GCF_000002075.1 Aplysia californica | reverse complement strand
CACACACACACACACACACACACACACACACACACACACACACACACACACGCACAGGTCTATAGCCTGCGTGGACGTTGGACTGTTGGTACCACTGATTACCATGGTGTATCCACAAACGCTATCTTTACTTTTCACGTACAACAACCCCATAGTTTAGAAAATTAGAGCCTCCCCCCACCGGAGGTGTTTGCTGTACATAAGTCAGAAAAAGAGTCAAGCGTCAAAGGACAACAAGCGAGATAAGACGGTCAGTCGCTGCACAAACAACCTCGCCTCAACACTCACTACAACATACACAGAGAACGAAGAGGGACAAGACTAGAGACCAAGTCAGAACTTTCTCCCCAGGATATATCCACCAACACCTACAAGAATACAGGCGAGATGATGAGCAGTATGAGAAGCAATTAGAAAAGCCAGTCCACTCCTGGCGAGCCCCCTCCAGGCGAGCCCCCTCCAGCCCCTCGTGACCACAAACAACTCACCATGCAATGCACACACAGGCGACTACCAACTGCTCACGACTCTGTACCACATAAATCCTTCAGAAGACAAAATTCCACACACAAAATCCGGGCTTGTCTCCCCCCCACACACACACACACAAACTGGAGACGTCACTTTTTCCCCCACCAGACTGTGGCATCAACAGAACAACTTGGCCACACTGGGCTCTGTGGTCCGCCTTGGTTATCACCGACTACACAAACTGCAGAACCTGACGCTGCCAAACAGAGATGACTTGAACTACTTTCTACAACAACAACAAAACCTGTGAGGATCGGGGCATCAGTGCTGTGGCCGAGGGGGAACGGTTCTTCCTACAGGGGGAGGGGGGAGGACAAGGAACGACAGCATTCACGACTCACTGTCTCACAGACTCACGGCACTCACTGGCACTCACGTGACTCTCCCTTTCTGCGGCCTGGTCGTGCCAGCACTGTACAACAACTGACGGACTGCCCACAACACTGCTCTCTTCTACCACACGGGAGGAGGGAGGGAGGGGAGGGGCCCGAGGGAGGAGGGGAGGGGCGATCGCGTGCGGAGAGAGAGGACTGCGGAGACATGTCATGGGCCGCCAGGATGAGGGAGGAGTGAGTGAAGGTATAATGGGGAAGAGAGAGGGAGAGAGAGAGATGGGAAGGGGGGGAACGGTGACAATAAAGGTACATGGAGAGACACAGAGAGAGA
>NW_004799030.1:23088-24820 GCF_000002075.1 Aplysia californica | reverse complement strand
CGAGTGTGGATAGACAGACAGGCAGACAGACAGACAGACAGACAGACAGACAGACAGACAGACTCAGACAAACAAACAGACAGACAGACAGCTCCAGACACGGCACAGAGCAATAATGTGACGGAGGAAAAAAACAAAACAAAACAAACGAACGAACGAAAACCCAAACACGCCACCACCTGATGAAAATGGCTCGATAACGAGGTAAAAAAGCTGTCCGTGACGTCACACCTCCGCGCGGCGTTTTTGAGAGTGAGTAAAGAGAAGCTTGTCGACACAATAACGGTCATAATATGTGTCACGACGCGGTGGAATCAGGCTCTCGTCAATTTGGGGGGTATGTAGAGTTATAATTGGTATAATCTTAAACGTTGTTTAATTGTCTTGCTTTCGATGAAACAAACATCCAGTTATTTTGAGCACAAGTCGAGATGTTTGCGATTGAAGGAGATGGGGGTCACCTGGTTTCAGAGGTAAAATAAGTGGAAAATGGCCACCAAAATTTAGTTACTTCCTTAGCTTGAGAGTCCGTGGAAACAGAAAATTTACATTTTTTAAACCTTTATGCAACGTTTTTCAGAGTTATCCAAACAGAAATGTGTTCTTTAAATGGACATGAAAGGTGTTGATAAAAAAAAAATATAAAAAAAAGAATTTAAAAAAAATTCCAAAAAAAATTCCCAAACCTGTGTGAAAATGCCAATATCTTCAGTTTCATTATTTTGACGAGCGCCTGATTTCACCACGATGCCTCACACATAGTATAGCGCAGGGCAGAAGCAAGACAGATAGACAGTAGACAGATGAAACTAAAGCACTTAAAAGTGTCTTAAGAATAATTATTATGATCTATCTGTGTTGCTTGTGCCTTAAAAATTTTATTAATGCAAAAACTAAGTGGGTGGTTGGCGCGTGCTCTGGTCTGGTTTGTTCCTTCTTTCCTATCAAACGTCTATCGTCCTGATCTCTCATCCTTTTTTTTTTGGGGGGGGGGTGTTTGTTCCTCTCTTACATCACCTCTAATCTTGGGCCCTTTGAAGACGTAATTGTGTTGAGAGTGCCGTGTAACTCTTACTAAATGGCTGGTGGGCGGGTGCTCTGGTGTGGTTTGCTTCTTCTTTCCTATCAAACATCAATCGTCCTTATCTCCCCTTCTTCTTTTTTTAAATATTTGTTACTCTCTTGTAACAGCTCTAATCTTCTGGCACTCCTTCTTTTTTTTATATTTGTTACTCTCTTGTAACACCTCTAATCTTCTGGCACTCATATGACCTTATGCAGTTCCGAGTGCCGTAAAACCTCAACCAAAACTAAAACTCTTACTAAAACTAAACTAAAAGCATCTGATAAAGTTGTCTGCATTCGTGTAATGTTGTATATATTTTAGATGGTATTCTTTGTATGTGTATATTTTTGTGCTAAAATAATAGGGTATTTATGTATTTATGTATTTATGTATAGATCTAAGTATGTACGTTTGCGCTTGTGATCCAAATTTCCCCCTCGGGGATCGATAGAGAGTAATTTATTTATCATTTCTGTTTTCTTGTGTTGATATGCCTCTTTTTCCCCCCAGACCGACTTGCTCACATTAAGTTCTCCTCGGTCACACGGGGCTATTGTGGCGCTCACTCACTGCATGTCACCCCTCACGTGTCACAGTCTGTTGTCTCACTCACTCACACGGCACACTTGTCGCGGCACGGGCTGTGAGTGTCTACCCCCCCCCTCT
>NW_004799030.1:20310-22476 GCF_000002075.1 Aplysia californica | reverse complement strand
TGTGTGTGTGTGTGTGTGCAAGCGTGTCAGAGGATAAGACAAGATGTGATAAGATGATACTATAATGTTGTCCACTGGGAAATGACATGATATAATCTGTGAGTCCAGACATGAGACAGACGGACACAGCAGAGTAAAATCGAATTTGAAAGCAGTTTCAAAACGGCATTAGTGCTAAAGCAGCCAGTATAAAAAGTAAACTCTTTAAAAATAGGGATATGAAAGAAGATAGAAGACCCTGACAATTGTTACTGTGCTACAAAGTAAAGTGTACATCAAGGCCTCAAGTTGACCATGGAAACAAAATCTGGCCCCCAGATTTCTTTTTAAAAAGCCCCATCTGGTCACTTGCTGCTTAACTGACTTGTCAATCATAATCTGAAAATTATTTGACCAAACAACAAAATGAAACATGTTGATCTCGCCGACGCTGTCGTTACCGCTGCCAATCAGGCAGGATTTACGCTACACAGTGGACCGTGGTCAACTGTGAAGACTCTACATTTAAAGTTTCTGAGGGAAAACACAAGCAAATTATAACATTAAATGTTTTTTGGGTTTTTTTAAAGGGGGGGAACACACTTAAGCTCAGAAACTAGACCTGGACGAAGTCTGTACAAGTACGATTCTACAATCTAGTGATAGTATCTTTGTCAAGAACTCGACCTAGATCTAGATCTCTAGATTCTAACCAATTCTTGAAAATAATGATGATCACGTACATCCACATATTGGCATCATGCATACTGTCACTGTGCTTTGTTGTCCATTTCAACAGAACAATCCAGACACAGCGGTAAAGTAAAACGAATTATAAACCCCAATTTTTGTTTTCCATTATTTGAGCAATCTCTCTAAAACAAAAAAAATAATATATAACGACTGCAATTTATAATAGCCCTATAATCTGGCAGTACCAGAGACTTCAGGTTACAAGTAGACTCTACTGTAGACTAGAGCCCCTGGCCTAAATTTATTATTGTTGGTACCTGTATCTGTGTACACTGGGCCTGGGCTTTATATATAACAGGACTGACCTAATGTCCCTGAAAATGTATACAGTCGAACCCTGCTATAGACAGGGATCACAATTACATACACGCTGTAACTAATGATTACCAAACGGGATCATTTCTTTTATTACACAGATAAGCCACACTACCAATTTATCAGAGTTCTATTTCTCCTTTCTTTGCCACTGATATTATTTGCTGCTCATCTTATCTTTCTTTTTCTAATGGTACCTCCTCAGTCTCATAGAGGTCGACTTGACATCATCTGATCTACATGACAGAATGCATTGGCCTACTCTAATGAAAATAATTTCATTTAAGAAGAAGAAGAAGACACACTAGGCTATACTTTAGAGCTGGCTCTATGCAAGCGCTTTACAGCCAAGTAATCAAATAGTTTCCATAGTTGAGAAAAGGAACATGACGATAAGTCTGCAGTAGATCAAATGACCAGTGCCCATTTTTCATTTAATCATGTTCCCATCTCAAGTCTCGCCGCCCCACTGGGAGACAATGTGATGATGTTGTGCCAGACTGAGGTCAAGCTAAAGACAGTTGAGTCATTGATTGGAAAATCTGGATGAGTGACAAAGTAAAGTGTATCAAGCTTTCCCCTTCCATTACAAGGTGTGACACATTTATAATACAACTTAGATTAGATCCTAGAATGTCTAGATCTATTACCGTAGATCTCTTGTGGGTTATTTTGATACAATTCACCATGGATGTTGGTTTGCCTCACTTGCTTTTTCTGAACTCTGCTTTTATTGCTTAGCCTACTTTAAGATTTTGTCAATGGTTGGGTCATTGTTACCCTGTAAGTTAAAGCCAAGCATGCCTATTCTGAATGATTACTGATACAAACTCTTTTACTACTTTTATAGTAGCCATTTCATTATAAAAGATCGGGTTTGGGGATTCATTATTTTTATAAAGCTTGCTACAGCCAAAATCCTGTTAAAAATACTATGGTATTAATCTAGGCCTACGTTATGAAGTGAGACCGTTATAATGTAAATTATTATAAAAGTGCCACTTCTTGTAGATTCTACTTGTTGTGTAGGCCTATTATTATCAAGAAAAAAACATGTAATAGTTCTCCATAGATCTATAGATCTATATATAGATATATAGATCTATATAATATATATTT
>NW_004799030.1:18099-19458 GCF_000002075.1 Aplysia californica | reverse complement strand
AGGCTTTCACGTGTTAAATCAGCATAATTGATAGGCCTATAATTTAGCCTAGATTCTAAAACCACTGCGTCAGAAACTCTAGATCTAGATCTAGATCTAGATCTAGATCTATATTAGAAATCGAGAAGACACTTCGCCAACTTCAACATGATAAACAATGAGTGCGAGCAGAGTTCCAGCCAAGAGCTAAAGAAAAATTCGAGAACCAAAAATTCAAGTCCTTAAATTGTGTACTCAGTAGCCTACCACTGGCACTTATTCAACTGATATCTTACAACATAATGTGTGATTGTTTGTCTAGAATCTAGTCTAGATTTCTAGATCTAGAATCTAGATCTAGATCTAGATCTAGATTCTATATCTCTAGATTTCTATATCTACGGCAACCCAATTCTTTTTAACAAGATCTGATTAAATGTTTCCTTTCAGTATTTTTGTCAGGCTGATCTTCAAACGGCACAAGTAGATTAGCTAAACCGGAAACATGCTCATTTTTCCCCCAACGTGATTTGGACCAGGCTAGGCCTACGGCAAACGCCACAATCAGTGAATGGAAAATTTTGTCTTGATCTCTTGGCTAAGCCTGAGCCAAGATCCAGAATCTAGGCTAGAATAGATCTAGATCTATCAGTCAATGAAATACAAACTTACGATTAAGTCCTTGGCAGATTGGAACTTTAGGCTTTCCTCGATCTCACAGAACTGGCATATTGTTTACTGACATTGTTTACTGACTAAAGGCTGAAAACAACGTATTATATCAACCAAATTAGGCCTCATAGAAATACTGGTCATTAGTCCTGTGTGTGTAATAAATAGCTGATACGAACAAAGACTCTTGCGGATTCTCATTGGTGCTTTGCGGGCAACCCTTCCTGCTCAAACCAATCGCGGCGTTTATAACAAAACCGTAGCCTGTCGTAGTCACGGCCTTGACACATCAGCTGTGAATTTTACAAATTTCCCCACGTGGTAGAAACAAATCAAATAAAATTGGTCATTACTGCTATTCCAATTCCATAACGACTACTTACAAAACAGAAGAAAAGAAAAGTCAGCAGGAAATCCTCTCGAAAAGCGCTGTGTTACTTGCCAGAACTTTCGAAACACTAGCACACAAGCTCACCGTGATATAACGCACCGCTCTGTTGCATCAGCTAGGCTTTGGGATTTTTTTTCCTCCAAGTCCCGCTCGGCGAGTTCGCGACCAGTACGCTCCGCGCGGTCTGCTGTCGAGAGGGGGCTTGCGCATGTGTGAAGCTCGTCTCAAATCAGGTCAAGTTCAGCGAGAGCCATGGTGCCACTACATTGTCTGAGGCCAACGACCTATTACACCCGCCAACCTACTACGATTAAATG
>NW_004799030.1:13863-14879 GCF_000002075.1 Aplysia californica | reverse complement strand
ATATCTGATTTTCCAGATATTTAGATAGACATATTTATTTACTTTCTGTTTTTTGTTTTTTGTTTTTGTTTCTGTTTTTATTTTTTGAAAGGCTTTCAGGTGTCCCGTGGCGAAAATTGTTGGCGAGGTGGAAAGTGTGGCGTGTTTGTTGGGGATACACAGACTGTCTGTCTGTCAGATGTCAGTGTTTGGGAGGGGGGAGGAGGAGGGGATTATCTATGGTGGGAGGGAGAGGGGGAGAGAGGAGTGAGGGGAGAGGGGGTATAAAGAGAGAGAGAGGAGAGAGAGAGGGGGAGAGAGAGAGGGAGAGAGAGAGGGAGAGAGAAATAGAGAGGGAGAGAGAGAGAGAGAGGGAGAGAGAAAAGAGAAAGAGGAATGTCATCAAACATGTCCTAAGTGCACGTGAAAACAAAGAACAACTCTGACTTATCAGCCTCGCCCATCAGCTGGTGGAGAAAGAAGCGCTCCCATCGCCCTGTCATCAAGGTTTGGGTTCAAAGTTCACACCCTTTGTGTCCCATAATCCTATCCCTTTCCCTCCCCTCTTCTCTCTGTGGTATCCCCATAATCCTATTCCTTTCCCTCCCCTCTTCTCTCCATTGTGTCACATAATCCTATTCCTCCCTGTTTCTGCTCTGTCTTCCCGACAACGATTTCTGCCCTCGCGGTACTAAAAGATTAAAGAACTCGCCGCGGTCTCGGAGTCTTTTGTTCTACATTCCTGCCTCGTTCGTTTTCATTTCCCACAATGGACTGTCAATGTGGCCGGCCTCTCTGCTCTCTGCTCTCTGCTCTCTGCTCTCTGCTCTCTGCTCTCTGCTCTGCTCTCCCAGACGGCTCTCTCAGACACAAGGAAAAAACAAAACATAACAAAAAACATTTTCTTATGGTAGGTGGGGTAAGTGGATGGGGTCAACTTCTGTGGTTTTATTGGTTTTCTAAAATTATATTTTCTTTTTTTCCTTTTGCATTCATTGCTTTTTTGGGGACGTCTCCAAAGAAGGACAAGCAATAAG
>NW_004799030.1:12408-13763 GCF_000002075.1 Aplysia californica | reverse complement strand
ACCCCCCCCCACCACCACCACCACCAACAACAACAACAACAACAATAACCACGACTCACATTCCCGCACTCAAATCTCGTGCCTAGGACTGCACTAAACGACCCAATCGCCTCTGTAGGATTCTGTCGCAGTCTGGGGTCCTGCGGGTCAGCACGTCGAGCCTGAACCAGGAAGCCCATGAACTGAATACTGCACAGGCCTCGCAACATTACTGAAACAGAAATATTATAGGTGTGATGTTGAACGTGAGATGCGTGCATGCGCGCGCGCGCGCGCGCGCGTGTGTGTGTGTGTGTGTATGTATGTGTGTGCGTGTTTGTGTGTGTACGTGTAGTGTGTGCGTGGGGGGCAGGTGGGGTGGGTGAGAGAGATTGAGAGAGAGAGAGAGAGAGAGAGAGAGAGAGAGAGAGAGAGAGAGAGAGAGTCGCATTAAAAATGAATTATAAAAGGAAAAAGTTGGAGACAGACAGAGTCAGAGAGAAAGAGCAAATAGATGGAAGAGAGGAAAACAAGCGGTTCCCTTCAATACATTCAAATGTACGCATGGGAACAACAGAGGCGAGCTGTGGCGGGAACCCTGGGCCTTCCCTGGGCCCTCCCTGGGCCCTCCCTGCGTCCTCCCTGGGCCTTCCCTGGGCCCTCCCTGGGCCTTCCCTGGGCCTTCCCTGGGCCCTCCCTGCGTCCTCCCTGGGCCTTCCCTGGGCCTTCCCTGGGCCTTCCCTGGGCCTTCCCTGGGCCTTCCCCGGGCCTTCCCCGGGCCTTCCCCGGGTTTTCCCTAGGCCTTCCCTGGGCCCTTCCTGGGCCCTCCCTGGGCCCTCCCTGGGCCCTCCCTGGGCCTTCCCTGGGCCTTCCCTGGGCCTTCCCTGGGCCTTCCCTCACCTGTGACTGTCTCTTCACTACACGGGGGTACACACAGGGAAATGTTGGTCATCTTTGATTCTTCCGACACAACGTCCTTTGTATCATTTCCTACTCTCTCTCTCTCTCTCTCTCTCTCTCTCTCTCTCTCTCTTTCTTTCTCTCTCTTTTCTTTTTTCTTTCTCTTTCTCTTTCCCCCTCTCCCCCTCTCCCTCTCTCCCTCCCTCCCTCCCTCTCTCTCCCCCCCTCTCTCTCTCTCCCTCTCTCTCTTCCTCTCTCTCTCCCTCTCTCTCTCCCCAGTATTGACCAGCCCAGCCCCCGAGGCGTGCGGGGAAAACGGTCTGATTAATCTACCTGTCAGACCGCTCTGATTCTTCTGTCACTCCGCCCGACCTCATCTCCTCCCTTATCTCTCCGTCTGTCCATCAGCCTGGGAGGATCTCTGTCCTCGTGTCTTGCTTGTCCTCACGAGGACCCGCTGGGAGTAAGAGGAGGGG
>NW_004799030.1:6850-8096 GCF_000002075.1 Aplysia californica | reverse complement strand
ATATATGTCTGAGTCTGAGCGTGGCCTACGTTATTAAAGAAGGCCACGGTCTGTGATGGAGAAATGTTCTGGTGGTGTCGGGTATCGCCGAAGAGACAGTTGGCTGATTCCACGGGACATTACCGATAATGTATTTAGCTGCCTGGCTGTCGGTCCCTATATATCTCCCTCACTCACTCTCTCTGTGTGTCTTTCTACCTCACCCACTCACCCTCTCTGTGTGTCTTTCTATCTCACTCATCTATCTCACTCACTCTCTCTGTATGTCTTTCTCTCTCACTCACCCTCTCTGTATGTCTTTCTACCTCTCTCACCCTCTCTGTATGTTCTTTTATCTCTCTCTTCTACCTCACTCACCCTCTCTGTATGTCTTTCTATTTCACTCACCCTCTCTGTATGTCTTTCTCTCTCACTCACCCTCTTTGTATCTCTTTCTCTCTCACTCACTCACCCTCTCTGTATGTCTTTCTCTCTCACTCACCCTCTCTGTATCTCTTTCTCTCTCACTCACTCACCCTCTCTGTATCTCTTCCTCTCTCACTCACTCACCCTCTCTGTATGTCTTTCTCTCTCACTCACTCACCCTCTCTGTATGTCTTTCCATCTCGCTCACCCTCTCTATATGTCTTTCTATCTCACTCACTCTGTCTGTATCTCTTCCCATCTCTCTCACCCTCTCTGCGTGTCTTTCTACCTCACTCACCCCACCTCTCCTCGTGTCTAGCAGCGTCTGTGGTATAGCAGTAAGGTGCTCTACTGTTGCATGCAGGAGACCCGAGTTCGATTCCCGAGTGGTGAGAATTTTTTAATTATTTTTTAAAAATAGAGCATCTCGGTCTTTCTGCGGGTGTGTTGTACCGCCTTCTGTCTCTCCAAATGTCTCCCTAACACTTTCTGTCTATCCTCTTGTTCTACTGGATCGTTCATTCCATGACTTCCCCTCTCTGTCTGTCTCTCCATATATCTTCCTCTCCCTCTATGTCTATCCTCTGGCTGAGTAGATTGGTCATATGGGTGGTTGGCGAGTGCTCTGGTGTGGTTTGCTCCTTCTTTCCTATCAAACATCTATCGTCTTTATCTCCCCTCCTTCTTTTTTGTGTTTGTTACTCTCTTGTAACACATCTAACATTCGGCACTTATATGACCTTATTGTGTTGCAAGTGCGTAAAACTCTTACTAAAACTAAAAAGATCGTTCATTCCTCATTCTCCCTCGCTGTCTCTCACCCTCCCTTTTTCATCCTCCC
>NW_004799030.1:2465-3924 GCF_000002075.1 Aplysia californica | reverse complement strand
GAAGAAGAAGAAGAAGAAGAAGAAGAAGAAGAAGAAGAAGAAGAAGAAGAAGAGATCCGGTACTAGCTCCCCACATCCCCCGCGCGTGCGTGTGCGAGCTGTCTGGTACTTACTCTCACCCTCTGATTGCATTACAACACCCCGCTGGACACACAGACCACACGGTCCCTTTTCTCATGCGACAACCCCCTTAAAACTCTCTTTATTACATTTTAAAACAGTCTCCCATTTTCACCGGAAAAGGGACCGTATATAATAATAAAATGTGTTTTCCTATCACGTTAAGCGCCTGTAAGCGGAGAAGCCTAAGGAGGGGAGGGATGGAAATACAGAACATCGAATTCCCTGAGTGAGTCGGCGATTGTGCTCAACACAGCTCACGTGCCGGGGCATGGGGCTCAGATATTAGCGGCCCCGCGCGGAAGGCCCGGGGTTTGATGCCGCTAGGACAGCCTTAATGGACGACATCGGCCCACGTCGTGTCGGATTTGTGTCCGCGCCAATGTCGGACGTTATGTCCCCTGCACACTGCACAGACTTTTCGTTCGTCAAATTCCTGTTAGATGATTTGGTTTGATCTATTCGTTATTCGACGTTTCGTCATGTTCCAATTTGATTTGGTTTGATATGTTATTATTCTTTGTTCTAAGTTTCATCAACCCTCTATTTGGTATAGGATGGTAAAATTCGTCTTTCATTTTTTTCATCAAATCGTTTTTTAGGAAGAGTTTCACGGCACTTGCAACACAAATAAGTTCCGAAGATTAGACTGAGATGTTTCAAGAGAGTAATGTACAATGAAAAGAAGAAGGAGAGATAAGGACCATGAATGAGGATGTTTGAAAGGAAAGAAGGTGCAAACCGCAGTAGTAGAGCACCTGCCAACCACCTATTTAGTAGTACGAGTTTTACGGCGCTCGCAAGTGCATAAGGTCATATTATGAGCGTCAACCACGTATATGCGTGGGGTCGTAACAGCTGCTTGTAGAGTGCGATAACCCTGATGGATCTCTGGTAAAACTTGATGAATCAAATCAGAGATCTATTATTTGATTTTAGGGTGCATGTGCACTTGCTAACGCCATTATCCGACCCCATCTGATCTAACCTGTTTTAATATAATCTAACCTGTTCTGATCTAATCTGATCTGACCGTACAGAGACGGGGACCGTTTGACCAGTGGGCATCTGCCCTATATGGACGATGGAGATAAGACTTCCGGTACAGGCCTGGGAGGTTCCGCCCACAGCGCATGCGCGTTTATCTCCGCGGCTTAAGCTTAAGTGAGGGATATCAGGAGGCCTGAGCGTGCATGGGACAGGCTCATGACATACATGTACACGCCGGCCCTCGTGTTTGGGCCTGTCTCATGGGGTGGATATTTGATTTGTGGGGGTTTGTTTTTGTGTGGAATGTTTTCTGTAGAGGAATGGGGGCAGGGAGAGAGAGAGAGAGAGA
>NW_004799030.1:0-1280 GCF_000002075.1 Aplysia californica | reverse complement strand
GGTGGGGGGAGTGTGGAGGACATTGACACGCTTTGCCGTGGCAGATTTATGGCTGAGCTGTTTCAACTAATGACAAAACACGAGGCTATAGCCCCCAGCTGCACAACTGTCATGAGGCTGGCGTCCGTGGTGTAGCCGTTAGCCACTTTGTTGGCGCACTCAGGACACCCGAGTTCGATTCACGAGAAAGGAGAATTTTATTTATCTTATATAATTTGGTCCCTTTTAAGCACAATGGGCTATCCCGATAAATGCTGTTTTGAGAAAATCGAAGGTAAAGTTTTTGCCCCTTGTTCAATTTTTTAAAAAGACAAGCATTCACACCAATGAAACCTAGCTTCTCATATAGGTAGGGCAATGTCCATTTTTGGTGTAGGTCAAGATTTCGGGAAACCCCGAAATCTGGGTTAGCCCGCTTGTCCTTAAAAGCGACCGTATATTTATGCACCTCGGAGTTTCTGCTGGGGTGTTGTATCCCTCTCAGCTTGCAGATTGGTTCTTGCAGGAAAGATAGAAAGCCCGCGTACTAAATGATCTGAATTGACGTGTCGATTTGGGTGTAAAAACGAACAATTTAAGATTGAAACACATACACGCACACTCTTTTTTTCTCTTTTTCTATCTCACTCTCTCTCTCTCCCTGTCTCTCTCTCTCTCTCTCTCTCTCTGCCCCTCTCTCACTCTCCCCTCCCCCATACTCTCCCACATTCAGAGGGAAGGAGGGAGGGAGAGAGAGAGAGAGAGAGAGAGAGAGAGAGAGAGAGAGAGAGAGAGAGAGACAGACAGACAGACAGACAAAGAGAAAGCGATAGAGAGATAGAAAGAGATAGAAACACTGACAGACAAGCCAGTATAATTGGGACACATCCCTCCTTGTAATTTGTTCACCTCTTGCTTTGACCTTTGTTGTAATCATCCTCATTAAAGCAACCATCCCCCCAAACCCCACATCGCAAACCCCACCAGCCGCCTCCTCAGGCCGGCAATTGGGTCAAGGCCGACTCCATTTTGTGGGCGGGGACTTAAACCGCCCAATCACACACGCACTCGGGCGTGAAGGAAAAACTGGAAGGTTTTGATTGGATTTTAGTTAGAAGTTGTTGAGTGCCGCTCTATTAACTTTTCCTGCAATTGTGTCTTTTTGGGGCGGCCGTCGGTCTTTTTTTTCTGTTCTGTTCTTTTCTTTTTTTCTTTTTCCCTCGCCTTTTTTTGGGTTGTTGGTATTTTCATGTTGTTGTTGTTGTTGTTATTGTTAATTTAATTGTTTGTTTATTTGTTTA
>NW_004799029.1:43227-44576 GCF_000002075.1 Aplysia californica | reverse complement strand
GATAGATAGATAGATAGATAAATAGATGGATAGATAGATAGATAGATAGATAGATAGATAGATAGATAGATAGATAGATAGATAGATAGATAGATAGAAATCCAGCTTGTCAGTTCAGTTTGTGCATGGCATTCCTCAGCTGTTTACAGTTAGAACAGAAATATTTACATGACAGTCGTAGCTAATCCATGCTTTATGACTAACTTTCTGACATTTCCGTCCTATGTTACTTTGCGATGTCGAGGAGAGGAGCAGCCATCTTTTTCTTGTTTGTTGTTACGTCTGCTGCAAGGTTATGTAGTTCTTGGCTAATGTTTCCTTGACCTCTTCCTCCCATATTTCCCGGTAGTTGTCTTATGTTGTAGTTACGTTTTACGGCGCTCACAACTGCATAAGGTCATGTGGGCGCCAAGGGGTGGATGTCAACAGAGAAGTCCAAACGGGGAATCAGACTTACTCTGCTTACCTCTCTAGCCTCAACAGCACAAAGTCTGCTTCGACTATCAAGGCACCCCTGAAATAGCAGTTCACAAGAGAGTGACAAACAAACAAAAGAAGTAGAGGAAAAAATGACGATAGAAAGGATGAGGTAAAAAAAAGCAGCAGTTCCCCCTATATTCCGGCACAGTATGGGCATGACATTGATAAATCAGACCATTTACAATTTTACTGTCCATAAGGACATGATAATATCTCCCCTTTGGGAATGTCCTATAGACAACTTCAGTCAGTAGCGTAATAGTCTTAGAAAACTGAACTAACAGATACATTTAAAGTGGCGGTATACTGAATTAATGGTCCTTCTAATGAGGACACACGTTTTGAATAAAAATGAACTCAATAACTGTCTAAAAGTATAATTGGTAACTTTTAAGCACAAGGAGGCTATCCCTAAAAATGCTTTTTTATATAAAATCGAAGGTAAAGTTTTTGAACCCCCTTTCAGTGCCTTTAAAAGGCAATGAGAGTTTTTTTTCTATTTCCTATAACCAAACAAATATGCACACCATTGAAACCAAACTTCTCCTATGGGTAGGGCAATGCCCACGTTTGGTGTAGGTCAAGATTTCTGGAAACCCCCGAAATCTGTGTTAGCCCGCTTGTCCTTAGAAGCGACCAATTTCCAGTCACTAAACTTACAATCTTGATTCTACGTAAGTTCGTGAGACCATTGAGAAATGATAACTTTGTCGCGTTAGAGTTAGAGTTGCTTTCATTTTCCACTTTCTGCCCCCACCCCCTCACCTCCTTTGCCCTCTCCTCTGGGCTCCTGACTCTTTCTGCAGCCTTTCTACTGCTACTCCTTGACTCCTCCTTACTGCTGTCTTTCTGCCACACCCCTTATCTTC